>NC_056747.1:1160545799-1160785799 GCF_019279795.1 Protopterus annectens | reverse complement strand
AGATTCTTGCCACCTGTTAGCAACCTGACATGCTTGGCAACTGCACCTTACAGGCTTGCTACTTAAACCCAGGTTGGCTGTGATGCACAGTGCCAGCTTTTGACAGAACTATTCTGCATGTCTGTCTATAATTGCAAATAACATTTTGTGGCAGTGCCTGCCTGTTTTTTTTTTTTTTTTTTTTTTTTTTTTTTTAGTGGGAGAAAGGCTGTGAGGCATGCAGACCATTATTTTTTCTAGTGTACTTTCAGCCCATAAATAGATGTTTTATTTGCGGTGTAAAATCATCACTGACAAAAATGTAAACCACTTCAGTACTGTGAACTTATGATGGACAGTCATAAAGTTAAAACTGAACTGTCTGAATTACAGCATTTACAGCCTGCTGGAGTTATAATTATACATTTAATTGAAATAATACAGTCTTATTATTTAGTCTGTTTCCAATATTAAATCATCTGTAACACATCAGTGTCAGCAACTCAAACATACATAGCATAGTTTGATACATCAAACTATGGCAAACATCCTTTATTGTATCAATGGCTGTCTTCTCCTTACACATGACTTGTATCAACGCAGTAGAGTAATTATTCAGCGACTCTGCGATGATGTTATCTGATGAATGTTTATCCATCTTGTTGATCACTCATTATATTACCGAAGCTGACTTCAGGTTCATGTAAACACTTGGCACCGAGAAGCATTTTTGTACCTCAGCTCATGTTGTCCTACAAGATAGCCCTTCCTAGTAGAAACAGTTAAACTTGAGGTTTGATTTGCAGGAATGGAAATTCTCTAGTGAAGGCCAATGTGTGTCATTATCTCTTGCCCAGCACTGATAATCCTGTGTTTGGATTACATTTCCATGCTTTGATAGGGTTTGGAAACTGATCTGTTTCTTGCAGCCCAGGGGAGTACTTACATCACAGCGGCTTTGGTTTCTCTGAGCTCTCTCTCTCGCTTGCTCATTCTACTGGGATTGATATAAACAAATGAAAGAGGAGTCTATGGGCTGTCCTTCAGTCTCTCAAGAATAATGAAGACGAAAGTACAGAAGACAGCAGCAGGCTAGCAAGGTCAAGGAAAAGAAGGCAAGTTTTTTTCTTTAGAAGCTATTCTTTCACTGAATTTCTAACATAAGTTATATAGTTTTATTACCCTAGCAGATATCAAGTTTTGCAATAACAGGTAATGACAAATGGAAATACATTTGCTTGAAATAGAATGTAAAAAATACAACAGTTGACTGTAACACTGTCTTGAGTGCATCGTTAGCTACTGTCTGATATCACTGGGGCTTATTCTGGCTAGAGAAGGGTGATATAAGGGTAGTGAGTTCAGGTACTGTAAGAGTATGAGATATGGGGTGCAGATCAGGTATGATTGTACAGATCATTTTATGTGGTGTGTGAAAATAGGGGCAACACAGAGCTGTGCAGTGTAGCAGTGATATGGGTTGCTGCATCAGGTCAAAAGGGCATCGCAGTTTGTGCTGTCAGATGGCGTTGGCATACAGTGCAAATGTTTACATATGATGTGCTATACATCAACTGTGTATGAAAGGCATTCCTTGTGAAGTGAAAAATTATGAAAAGGCAGTGTAGGAGCTTGGTATAGATTTCTGAACAGATGTAAACGTTCATGTATACGCACACACGTACGGACACACACATTCTCAGCCACTGCTCCTCTCTGCTTCTAGCCAAGCAGATACAGATAGAGGTATAGAAATGTGGAGGACAGAGGCTGTTTAAGATTATTCTGTGCTTTGCTATGCACTAGGCAAAACAGAAATGTGAAGACAGATTGGTCAATTGCATTTTATAACTACAGGGATATTCATCTATAACACAATGGCTGAAACAAAATCATTTTATATTTTTTAACGCAGTGGTTATCATCCATAATTGCACCACTTTCAACATCTGTATTATCATGATACAGACCTACCTCAGGGTAAATCAGGCACCTGTATTCATCCTGTACCTTGAAGTGAACCTTGCGTTATGCTTATACTATATGATAAAGCACAGTCTGTAATACATTGTGATTAATTACACAGTAAAAAAGGGAATTCAAGAAACCTTACCAATTACTTGTATCACATCACACAGTAATATTAGCATACCTAGATCACAAATAAATGTAGTTAATGCAACAGTCTGGAATTTAAAACACATTATTCCCTGGAAATCTTACATGTGCATACCAGTTTAGTAAAATGTCAGTGAGAAACTGGCGGTGGTGCAGCAGTTAGCATTGTTGCCTCACAACAAGAGGTTCTCTGGTTTGATTCTCGGCTGGAGTGCATTCTATGTGGAGTCTGCATGTCCTTCCCGCGGTTAAGTGAACGTTAAGGACATGCAGGTAGGTGCGTGTGTGGGTGTTCCTTCTTTGAAGGTTGGGTGCTGGACTGGTAACTCGACACCGTAGAAATCCACAGCCAATCATTAGCAGACCGGTGATCCACTGTGGTGACCCCTAACCAGGAAAAGCTGAAAGAAGACTGGAAATACTGAAACAGAAGTATTGTATAGAACCATAGCAAGGGTCTGTTTATATAAAACAGTAATATGCATGATGGCTAGGCTTTATAACATTTTACGTTTTTTTGGAATATATGGTACTAACTTGAGAGTGACCAGGAATATCAAACAAGAGGCAAACGTTAGTACAGCCTGGATTCCACAAGAATGCAGTCAGGCAATCAGTGTGTAATAAAAATTTAATCCAACAAATTTCTAAAAACAATAAAAACAGTAGATGTTCATAAAAGTATACGATGTGCTACAGGTTAAGCGCTTTCATCCACTCCCACTGTGGACTTCATCAGAACATGTAGCACTACAAGCTAAATGTTTAAATACATCATTTTTGGCGCCAATGGTTTTTTTTTTTTTTTAAATTAAAGCTATATGCTGCCTAAATACATTTGAGTACGGCTGCATAACTAAACTCAAACATTGATTCGGACAAATCATCACAAATATTTCATGTATACTCACACATAATAGCAATATAAATCAATTAATAGTTTGAAAAGTGAGTGTAAAACTGATCTGCACCCAATAACTAAATTACTGAATCTCGTATCTCATTCCCTAGCCACTAATATGGGCTTAACATATTAGGAGCTGGGGCATGAGATTCTGGATTCGATTTGATGTATTTAAACATTTAGCTTGTAGTACTACATGTTCTGATGAAGTCCATAGTGGGAGTGGATGAAAGCGCTTAACCTGTAGCACATCGTATATTTTTATGAACATCTACTGTTTTTATTGTTTTTAGAAATTTGTTGGGTTAAATTTTTATTATACACTGATTGCTTGACTGCGTTCTCGTAGAATCCAGGCTGTACTAACATTTTCCTCTTGTTTGATATTCCTGGTTATCGTTGGGGAAACGTTAAGCATTTATTTTTCCTAACTTGAGAGTGAGGAACATCCTGATCATCTTCCCACATATACAGTATATTCTTTTATGTATAACATCATTCCTGGGGATGCCAGCCTTACCTTGTGCTTTTGGCCCCCCCCCATGGCTAATATTATTAAATGCTCTCACTGCTATGATATGCCTTATTATGTTTTAGTCTACCACAGAGGTAATGTTACTACACAGTATCACACCCTATGGCATGCATTATTACATATGTAATACAGACTTTGAAACCCTGACTGGGACAATGTACATTGTTGTTCAGCAGCGTGAGGTTATGGCAGGTAAAACTGGGCTGTAATAAATGTAAATCTGAAAGTGTCTACCATTGTAGAATTCCTATAGTGCTGGATAAACAAAGCAGAAAGGATGTGACCTGGATGGCTGTGTTAGCATGCATTGCATATGTCTCTGTTTGAGATGGTGTGCATATTTTGAGCTTCTTAATGGCAGACAGCACTGTACCAAGAAAAGTGATGCAAAGACTTGGTGTGGCCCTACTATTGACTGAGTAGTGCAGTGTTTATATACAGGTGTACGCATACTGTATGCCACCTTGTGTTAGCACAAGGAACAGTAAAGGAACAGTGAACAACTATGATATGGTGAGTTCCTGCATTATGCCGATGTTTGTATACAAGTGTTGGTATGCTTATGTGCTGTATACTCTTGCCTGTCTGCCTGTCTGCCTAGACATGTACATGAGTAAGTGTGTGTCTGTCTGCCTGTGTGTCTGGACATGTGCATGAGTGAGTGTGTGTGTGTGTGTGTGTGTGTGTGTGTGTGTGTGTGTGTGTGTGTGTGTGTGTGTGTGTGCGTGTGTGTGTGTGCATGTGTGTGTGTGTCTAAACATGTACATGAGTGAATGTGTCAGTGTGTACATGTGGTATCACATTATGATGCCATACAGTGCAGTAAAACAACAGCAACTGGTACCTTAGTGTGTACTGCTGACCTGGTATGTAATGCAAATTTCTCTATAAATTGATGGCCACAGTGTATACATTTCTCAATGGCAGAGTATAATACAGCAGAGAGGCAGTGAAGGGTCATGTTGCAGTGGGGTGAGCTGCAGTGTGCTGAAGACATAAGCATATGAAGATTATGATGGAAGATATCCGATGATCTAGTGAGTCTGCCTCAACTGGAGCAAGCCCGCATGAAGCTGCTCCTGCCCTCCTCTGTCCTTTCTTCTTTCTGCCCTGTTTCTCTGAATGCCTCCATTAAAAAAAATCCAGAAACCAACCACCCTCTTTATGAAATAGGGTTTCCTCGCATGACCCTTGATTCCTCTGCCTCCCTACAGCCACACATGCCCCTCTGCTTCCCTGTGACTTTCCTCTTTAATTCCACTCCCTTCCACTGCTCCCTGACATTGCACTGCTTTCATTTTTTTTACAGTTGCTAACTAGGAATTCATCCTAAGATAAAGGCTATTTAGGTTGTGGAATCAGGAATGTATCTAAATACATAGTCTCAAACTAACAAAGTTAAATGCATATGAAGAACATAGAAATGTTTTTAGAACAAAGCAAATTACTACAGTTTGGATATAAAAAGTATTATTGCTGCAGAGACTAGCATTTCCTTAAAACAATACTAGCTAATCCACCATCAAAATAAATCAGAAATCAGATATCAACACAAAGAGGAGATTAAAGTACGTTGCAAAAATGCATATCAGGAATTGTAGCAAAATGTATGCATTATACATAGAGCTCGGAATCTGTCATCTAGTTGTACATCCGTTGTCAACTTAATAATGAAGTTATACAAAATGAGAGTTTACTTCAAATATATTCTAATACTGATATCAGTACAAAATATACAAAATAGATGCATGACAGTTGATTGACAGAAACTTTATTACACTCATAAAAAATGCAGGTTAGGCAAGACCTCTGAATTCCATTGTACTTCCTTGACTCTGTTTGTATACTACCTCTGAGGCTGTTTAATGTCAAATATAAAGGAAAATGTCCTTACTCCTAAGTTCATCAGTCTTTGACTTACTATAGACTTTGTTAACAGAGAAATAACACTTGATTTACTAAGTTCAACAATACTGGACTTGAACAAATATTCATCAACAAAAGAAGATGTTCCTTTGCAAAACAGTGTCTGACATAAATAGGTTGTGACTGACTAGGGAGTCTAGTGAATGTGGAAGCCCAGGGTATCCATAAGTTAAGTAACCTATGGGAGACAAGAGTAGTAAGAATGGATGGTGGACAGATTGCTTACGCTTATTTAACATGTGCCATTGTGGAACCTGAGTATCAATTAGAAGAATAAAGGTGAGAAGACATGAATTCTGCTGAGAAATGAGTCCAAATAAACTGGCTGGTACTGCTCAGGTGGTCAGCCAGAGTAGTTAACAATATGGCAGTAGGTGACATGGCTATAGCTGATTATCAAGGCAGTTAGGTTTGTTTGTATCATACCACCGCCATTTTGTCCTAATAGGTTTGTTTGTATCATACCCCCACCATTTTGTCCTAATATACTAATACTTAGCTGACTTAATATTTCCTGATACCGTACTGCCTCTCTCTATTCTACTCTCATCTGCTTGATTCCTAGTAATGGCCTAATCCACCTTTCTCTGTTTGGCAAGTGTTCCTGAGGCCTAACTAGCTCTCTGCGCAACTTAAGGACCACCTCAGTGTTTCTTGAATTCAGTCACTGTCATGAGCTCCAGCAGTCTGTTAGTATTTATGCTGCCATTTTTACATTATATTGCATGATATAGCACATGGGTGATTATGATCATAATCCCTGTGTCACTTTCCCCTGCTGTGCTTCCTAGGACCATTCCAACATCAAGGAACTTAACTTTCTATAACTTTTGTATGAAATCACAGTTGCCACTTGCACACAAGCAGCAAGCTACACTAATCTTGTTATTTTCATTGAATAAGCATAGTCTTGCTATCCAACTATAGTGTGACACTTGAAATTGAAACGCTAAGCAGGTCCAGCCCTAACACTGTACCTTTCCACTGATTACTGGCTTTTATTCAGAGAGTTACTTCTTAACTCCTACCTGCTGCTTCCAGTCAGCCAGCCAGATTCCTATTATACCCCTGTTATGGGCTTCATCCATCAGCCTCTTATGAAGCATAGTGTCGAATAACTTAGTGAAATGCAGAGGCACAACATCCACAGGGCTTCCTTGTCTCACCCATGGATGACCAGGTCAAAGAAATGGATAAAACTGGACTGGCAAGCAGTGCAAATACAACCCTAGTCTTGTCATCCTCCTCTGGTTTCTAAGGAGAGACTGTTCATTTATCCACAAGATCACCAAGGACTACCACATGTTCTTTTAATACCAGTGGAAGTAGTATATCTAGATGCTGAACATCATCTCTTCAAATCCCTTGGGTTCCTTCTGTGCTTACTTCCTTCCTAGCCACTAGTTCATCTGACCACACACATACTCATCCTATCTTCCCACAATGGCACCACCTTGCACTGCCAGTCCTGTAAATATGGACATTGCAGCATTAATTCAGTGTTTCTGCTTGAACTCTAACATTGTTAAATGCCATCCTTATTTCTAGTGATTTGATGTCATGTGGATTATTCATACATTCCCTGGTGCATCTGAGGAACTATTTTAGCACATCCTTCAGCTTGCCATCCCTCTTCATCTCCTTTATCTCTTCCTCCTCCTCTGTGGCTACTTTTCTCCCTAACATCCTTGCTAGCTCTTTTCTCATCATCTCTCCCAGATTTTATTATCTTATATGGCTTTATCTGTACATTAATCTCATCTTACTTCTGTTGCTAGAGAAGCTGCATGCATCTTCTTCTTAAACATATTTTTCTAATGATGGGGTCTCTCTGTGCAAACCACAAACCAGGAACCAGGAACAACAAATACAGACAATCCAAAAACTGAAAGTACTGAAGACACCAGTGAGCCAGCAAGAAGTTTAAAATTTTATTAGTAATGGACCAACAAGATTAAGCGCTTTCGTCAGTCTATAACCAAGACTTCATCAGAATCTAAAAATTCAACAAACTCTACAATATTTAAATAATAAAAAATCACATGACCACCATATCAATTAACAGAAGCAAATTTGTTAACCCTTTGTTATCAAGTACAAAAGAAGGTAGTTGTTAGAACATAAGGTGCACGGTTTATACTTTGTATGATTTTAAATGCAGTACACTGCTGATTGAAATACATTCAGTAAGGCCAGGGAGCACACAAGCGTTCAACCTTAGTTGCCACATCATTTCTCTCTATTCGATAAGATCTTCCCATGACCATCCCCTCAAAGTCTGGGGTACAAAATCCAATCCAAAAAATAAAAAAAGGAATGATCAGGGTGTGTTTTCACATGCTTGTATAAAGAGTTTTTAACATTCTTACTCCTTATATCTAGAATGTGCTCATAAATACGCTCTTTAAATTTCCGTTTGTTTTTTCCCACATAAAAACACAAACATTGAACACACTTTGCCACATATATTAAACCCATTGAATTACAAGTGCAGTGGAATGAAGTAACCAACTTGTGGGTTCCCTACCCCTAGTGTGTTACCCTCAAAAATAAATTTGCGTTGGTTGCAGAGTCCACACTTGTAGGTTCCCCCACCTCTTGGCTGAATTTGAAGCCAGTTTTTCACTGCCTTCCAACAGTTTTTTCAAGTTCTTCCCTGTCCTATATACTGTGCATGGTCTATCACCAAACTTCTCAAAATCTTTCCCATAACAAGAAATTATTTTCCAGTTCTTACATAATATGTTACCAATTGCATCACTGTCCACAGTGTAAGTTGTGACAAATGCCTTATCATAATTTTTATTATTGTTACCTGTAGCGAACATCTTCCATAATTTGAGTAGTGGAACCCCTAAAAAGAGGTAAGATGGTGCCATCTAACCTTTTAGTACTAGCCTCACTATGAATACTAACAATCAAGTGCAATGGCTACCCTCTTGCCTGGAACATGTCAAGAAGTTTGTTACTTTCTTGCTCAAACATATTGTCATCAGAAATCATTTTAGCCAGACAAATAAATTGTCCCTTTACCAGCCTTTCTTAACATGCCAAGGGTGGCAACTTGCGTAATGCAAGAGGGAGTTTGAATAGCGGGGTTTCCTATAAATGTTTGTAGTAAGCCTCTCCTTAACATGGTCTTTGGCTATTAGCACATCTAGGTAGCTAATACTTTCAATGCTGTAGGAATAAGTCAATTTCAAAGACGAGGTAGTGGAATTTAAATAGTTTACCAAGTCAGTTGCTTCTTCTTCATTCAATTTCCCCTGCTAAAAAAATATCATCCAAAAATCTGGCATACATTTTTTAATGTCTGTGGTCTCTGGCTGACTAAATTTGCAGATGATTGCAAATTAGGAACTGTCATAGAATCTCACACTGACACAAATATTCTCCAGGAGGGGCTGACACAGACAAACAACTGGTGTCAGAGTCATGGACTAAAACTAAATGCCAAGAAATCCATAATAGTATCCTTTGGGAAGTCATCCATCCCTGGTAACTATCATATTGAGAACACACCCCTTAGATTTGACCCAGTAGTCAGGGACTTAGGAACATACATAGATAGTAATCTAGCCTTTGATCATCACGTGTCTACAGTGGTGAGGAAATCATTCTATGCTGTGCAACTTATAAACAAAGGTAGGACATCTAAGTTCAAGGAAGTCATTGTTCCACTGCATTCATCAGACCTATCACTGAGTACAATGCCCGCTTTGGTATGTACCTATTCAGGCATATCCAACAACTGGAACGTCCACAGAGGTTCCTCACTAAAAGAATACAGGGCATAAGTAATATGTCCTATCCAGACCGCCTCAAGGACCTATCCCTGTATTCTGTCTCCTACAGGCTTTTGAGGGGTGATCTATGCCTGACATACAGGGCAATGTCAGACCCCACTCTGATGGACCTCCTGCATATCCACAAAACAAAAAGTACCAGAATTACCCGTTCTAAAGACTTATACCTTGCCTGTGATATAAATAGGACCTGCTGGAGAGATAGGTATGTATCACAGAGACTACCCCGTTTATGGAACAGGCTCGCCATCCATGTGAAACAGAGTTCCTCCCTAATCCAATTCAAGTGCAACTTGGACAATTGGATGGGAAACCGGAAATTCATCCCTGGTTTGGCACTTATGTCTCTAATGGACACATGCAACCTGTAAATGGTGCATCTCCCAAGCCCCTGCTTACACTTATCAAGGGTATCAAAATTAATCAGAGATGTGGGATGCATGGCTAGGCTTAAAAAGGCCCTTGTGGTTGTTAGCCTAGTAAACACCTATGAACCTATGGACCTTTCATAGCTCAAAAGCTACATATATATACCCATGGAGGAGTCTATAAGAAACTGAGTATAAAGTGAGGGCTGCCAGTCTGCCCTAATAAAATTTCTTAGGCCACTGATATTGTTAGTTAGGAACCTCTGAGGTTTCTGTGGCTTTCAAGCTGAGTTATATAGTTATATAAATACATGCGAAATCAGGCATTGTATTCATTAATTGGCCTGATGACATATGCTTTAAAGGGAATTAGGACTTCTTTAAATCTAGAGGAAATAACTTTGGAGATCAGATGAGACAGATAAAAGACTTTCCTAACTATTGTTGTCAAATGCTAAGGAATTATTTACTAGAGTATCTGGATATCTTATGACAATGTCTAATTGGAGGCATGTACCACCAACATGGTATGCGAAAATGTTTTATTTTCCAAAATAAAGTATAGTATATTTTTTCTCATTTATTTTGAAACCAATGTCCTTGCATGAAGTGATAACATGGTCTAACCCATACTAGAGCAGTTGTGAGTCAGTGGGAGATAGAATAAAAACTCTGTTTACAGTCATCTGAAAACTTAGATAACCATAGGCCAGGAGTGCTGACCTGAAAGTCTGAAAAATAGAAACCAAATAGGACAGGACACACTGCTAACTTTTTTGCTGTCAGACATGGCAGCTCTAACCACATGAGTTCTTTCAGACAACCAGTCAGCTATCCACCACACAGCATAAGAATTTATATTCAGATTTACAAGATTGTCAATAATATTTTCATGGAGAAACGTGTCAAAGGCCTTTTCCAAGTCTAGATATGAGCTGTTGAGATATTATAACTCGCTATATATATATATATATATATATATATATATATATATATATATATATATATATGGGTCTACTTCGTAACAACGGAAGACCAAAACAATGAAACTCACAATAACGAGACCAAAACAACGAAACCTCAGAACACCGAAAACTACGTAACTTTACAACACACACATAACACACAAAAACACACACACAACTACCCCACACTACCAAACTCAACACCCTACATTAGAGATAGGCAGGGGGGCAAGCCTCCCTGCACCCTCCACACCCCCCTACTTTAATATTCTAACTCCGAGATCACACAAACAGACACACAAGGCAAACTCACACCCACACAGTACAGTCCCTCACACACACACACACACACACACACACACACACACACACACACACCAGTCACAGCACACACTTACACACAGCAATCCCCCTCACAAATACACTCAAACATACACACTTAACTATAGTGGAACACCAGAAGCGCTAATTCAAACTCGCGTAACATCGGGATTTTGAATTTTGCACTTTTCGGTGTTCTGCAGTTTCGTTCTTTTGGTCTTGGTGTAATCAGTTTAGGTGTTCTGGTCTTTCAACAAAAGTTTCATGTGTCATGGTATGAATAATTGTTATGATGTATTTATAATTTTGCATGAGTGGGTAGACAAAGTCTGTGTTGTGGTATGAAAGATAATTCAGGACATTGTTCACAGGCAGTAGTATATGATCTGTGGATTGTTGATTGAGAAATTGTGCATATGTTTGCATATGAGGTGACCCTCAGGCTGTGTGCTAAGGTGTGGGGATAGGATGCTATACAGTGTAGAGGCATTGATGGGTCAGACATACATTGTTAAACATGAATGTGATAGAATGATTGTTTAAGGAGCGGTGTGCTGATTACTTGCCATGTTGCATGTTACTGTCATGATGATGCTGTGTAGACTGCATGTTTTGATATACTATATATGTTTTTGTATATGGGGTGATGCACAGACTATGCATACTGTGATGTATGTTATTTTGTCAGAGTGATGCTACATGCTATAATACAGTTTATATGATTGCTGTATATGGGGTGATAAACTGATTATGCATAACATTAATCTATGTTATTTGTAATAGTGAAACTGTGCAGACTGCATGTTGCAATGTATATTATATGACATTGGTATATGAAGTGGTATATAAATTCTATAACATTGTGTATGTTATAGTGAAACTGTGCAGACTGCATGTTATAATGTATATTATATGATATTTGTATATGGAGTGGTATACAAATTCTATACTATTCTGTATGTTTTCATAGTGATACTGTGCAGACTGCATGTTGTAATATATATCATATGATATTTGTATATGGAGTGGTGTACAGATTCTATGCTATTGTGTATGTTGTCATAGAGATACTATACAGACTGCATGTTATAACATATATGATATTTGTATGGGTTACTTTCATTTGACTGAAAGCTCATTTGACTGACATTCGTTTGACTGAGACCAAATGACTGAGACTTCATTTGACTGACACTTCATTTGACTGACAATTAGTACTGTCAGTGTGTATCGCACTGTAAGGCAAGTAAAAGGAATATGTCCTTTTCCCCACTGTAGTGCAACGCTGGAGTTAGTATATATAGTTGGGGGGGGCACAACCCCCCACTTAGTTTCATGTTATATTCTCTGCTTTTGGTTTTATGTTGTTTAGTAAAACCAAAGTAAGTGGGGGTCTGTGCCCCCCGCACACCCCTAACTATATATACTAACTCCAGAGTCGCATTACAGTGAGGAAAAGGACATATTCCTTTTACTTGCCTTACAGTGCTCTAGACACTGCCAGTACTAATTGTCAGTCAAATGAACTGTCAGTCAAATGAAGTGTCAGTCAAATGAAGTTTCAGTCATTTGGTCTCAGTCAAATGAGTGTCAGTCAAATGAGCTTTCAGTCAAATGAAGGTAACCCAATTTGTATATGAAATGGTGTACAGATTATATACTACAGTGTATATTTGTCATAGTGATACTGTGCAGACTACAAGCTATGGTACATGTCATGCAGATATTTGTACAGGGGATGTGCAGAATGTACAGTATGGTGAGCACTATAGTGACATTTGTATATTTGATGATATGAAGTATACATACCATGATGTATGTGTACATTATAGTGGTGTTTATATATAGGGTAATATGAAGTGTATATACCATGGAGTATGTTACAATGTATAGGGTGGAGTGCTGGGTACATGCTGTGACGTATGCAATTTGTATATGGGGGTAGTATGAAGTGTACATACTATGATACATGGTACTGGTATATAGGGTGGTATGTTGGCTATATGCTATGATATAGATTCATATGTGAGTATTAGACTAACTGCCATTCCGGGCCATTCTAAGCTGAGTCAGTTTCCCTTTTTGTGCTCAAATTAACTTATCCCATTTGGTTATCGATTGGCCTTACCCATCCCATGATCGATAATTATACATTACCCCTAATAAGAATAACTGGGATCATACTATACATAATTTAAGGGGACCCATGCATGGAATAAAGCATTTAACAGCTGCCTCTGTCCATTAGTATTACAGGAGACAGTCCTGGGCTAAATATTCTGCTTACATTCTATAGATCCAAGTTGTGCCTGAATATGGACAGGGATGAACGTAATTTTTTGTGGATGGGGAGTCTGTTCCAGAGGATATATGTTAACGGTATCTGGGATGATGTGAAGTACACATACCATGATGTATATTACTGGCACATACATATAGTAGAATACTGGGTACACTCTGCAATGTATGCTATCAATATGCAGGGAGGTATAAAGTGTACATACCAGGATCTATATTACTGATATTTAGTATGATATGCTGGGTACATGTTGTGATGCATGTCATTTGTAAATGGAATGAGAGGACACATACAAGCCATGATCCATGTTACTGGTATATAGAGTAGAATACTGGGTAACTGATGTGATGTATGTTATTGATAATTAGGGTAGTATGAAGAGTCAATACTAGGATATCTGTTACTGATCAATAATGTGACATGCTGGGAACATTTTGTGTTGTATGTTATTCATATATATATATATATATATAGAGTAAAATGAAGAGTAGAAACCATGATGTATGTTACTGGTATATAGGGTAGATGACTGGGTACATGCTGTAATGTATATTGTTGTAATATGGGTAGTTTACAAAAACTGGACACTAGGGGGTGCAATTTGAGGTCTATGAACAGGATGCGCAGTGTGTAGGCTACACTGTATATTACGCAAGTGCTAGTATGTTTGGTGGTTTTCTAAAGGAATTACTGCACTATATACTGTTAATATAGGACAGTAATATGAACGATTCTCACCAAAGCCAGCCATGTGTAAATCCTATGATACCCTTGACGATTGTATGAGAGACAGGAAATTCACCCCAGGGATCACGTCAGTCGCCTTGCTAGACAGGGGTCCAGGGAAGTAAATATTGTGGGAAGAAATATCCAGGGAATTGTTATGGCTAGGCTTGTATAGGCCCTAGGGCCGATAGCCTAGTACCAACCTATGAACCCTCACCCAGGAGTGGGTTATTGTGATTATACAATATTATTTAAGAAAGAAATTGCTTACCTTTCTTAAATAATGTTTGTATAATGAGACTGTAGTGTTCTTCTGTCTACAGCAGTCAAAACTGATGTACTGCACGTACACACATCTGCATGCTTACACAGTACATCATGTAGTGCTGGAAGTGGGAAGGAGAATATGGTTTCTCTTTAGCACTTTATCCATCTGTCTACATGTTGCTTTTTTTTACTCTCTTTTGGAAGAATCTCATTTTATAATCTGGCATTATTTACTGATGGAAATCCTGTTTTACGAGAGACAGGATAGATTACATGTGTAGATACACTGGTCTGGCAAAAGTGGTCAAAAACATACAAATGCCAACATCTGTTTTGCCAACACACTTTAGGCTATAAAGCAGATGGTCCACAAGTGTGAAAAATCAACATTTTACAGGATTAGGGAATATGTCCCTTCTCAGGGACTGTGCAAACTGTGTGTGTGTGTGTGTGTGTGTGTGTGTGTGTGTGTGTGTGTGTGTGTGTGTGTGTGTGTGTATGCATATATGTGTGTGTGTGTGTGTATGCATATATGTGTGTGTGTGTGTGTGTGTGTGTGTGTGTGTGTGTGTGTGTGTGTGTGTGTGTGTGTGTGTATTTGTATTTGGGTGTCTGTAGATAGCGAGAAGTGTGACTGAGGAGGAGAGATGGAAAGGAATTGTACTAGGCTGAGGCATATGAGTTCAGATATGCCAGTTACGTAGAAATGTGAAATCGCTCATACTATTTCAGAATTTTTTCTAAGATCTCAGGTGAGCTTGGATGAAGTATCAAGCATGTTTAGTATAAAGTGGGAGTGTATTCCACAGTCTGTGAATGAAATACTGAAGGCTGTGTCACTAGATGCCTTGTGTGGCTGCAGTTCTGAATTCGTTAGCTGATTTGAGTGGTTTGGCAAGGGTGTAATGGGAGAGGAGACCTAATAACACATCTGCTTGTTGATGACGTTGTCTTCATGCTGCAGTAGCTGACAATATGGGAGCCTCATGGGGATCCATGGAGGGCAGAAAGGAGTAGCAGCATTGATCTGTTGCAATATGCACAGGAGAGGATGGTCCATGTAGGACTGTAGGCTTGAATATGAGGATTGCAAGCTGAGGGACTACTAAATGAGGAAGCAGCAGAAGAAGTGATGAGAAAGCTATGCTATACTACAAGTTCATATCACTGACTTTCTGTTTGCCAGTGAGTACGAGGAAACATTCTCTGGTCCAGACTGATAGCTGGGTAGGCCTCCTGGGAGGTACTTCATGTCCTGGCAAAATGTCCGGAATTCTGGCCACAGAGTGGTGGTAAAAAAAAAAAAATACCAGTACCAAAGTGAAGCACAAAATATAGAACTAATGGTGTGCTCAGGTTTTAGTCTTGATTCACTTTCAAGATGACACCCATTTTTATTAATCTTTGATGTAGCAACATTAATATGTGAGGCAAAACAGTTGTTTTGGTGTACTGCTTTCAAAATATTTTATTTGGTTTACTATCATAAGTTCAAAGTTGATAACGTAAACATATCAAAAGTGCAGTTTATATGAGCAACGTGCAGAATATTAATTAGATCATAATGTCGCAAAATACATTGGTTTAAAACTTGTGCGAATATTTCGAAACCTGATATTTTTTAATGCAATACAGCAAATCCTCCACTTACCATTCCTTCCAGTTACCTGCCACCTTTTCAGCAGTACTAATGTACCAGTTCAGTACTGCATGGCACTCTAATCACGTTTTTTTCAGGGGGGCAGGCCCCCCTGCACTCCCCTCACCCCCTGCAACTTATATATTCCAACTCAGAGATCGCACTCCAGTGATGAAAAGGGTAAATTTCCCATTCCGTACTGCACCACAACCTGTAGTCATAACATCAACCATGTACGAGCGAATGCACAGTAGCATTTGCTGCAAATTACACTCGCAGACATGATGGTCAGCAATATTGCATCTGAAAGCCTCCAGGTGTAGCATCTCTAAGCCACTGAGGACCTGATCGCTTTGTGCCCCCCCCCCTACTTGTGTGAGCAAGGAATCCTCTCACTCCAGCTAAAAGCAAAGAAAACTCTAACCAGCAATCATCCAAAAATAGACTGCAGCCCCTGGTTTTACTCCAGGAACCTTGTTGTTGCCGCTTGTATAGTAGCCACTTAGGACCTGATCGCTTTGGGTCCCCCCCCCACCACCACTTGTGTGAGCAAGGAATCCTCTCACTCCAGCTAAAAGCAAAGAAAACTCTAACCAGCAATCATCCAAAAATAGACTGCAGCCCCTGGTTTAACTAGTCTCCAGGAACCTTGTTGTTGCCGCTTGTGTAGTGCAGGTGCCAGCTTTTTTAACTACTGTTATGCCTTGTTAAAATCTGTTACACTCAGGTAGAGTGCATACCCCAGGGGCAATAGCTGCAAACCTTCTTCCTCTTAGCCCACCCTCACCCCTTTCATCCGTTTCACTGTTGATAATTTGTTATATGTTAAGGTATTTAGCCCCTCTCAATAGTCATAGCCTTCAGTCCCTCCTCCTCAATACTTGTTCTTCACTTAACACCTAACAGAGGTGCAAAGTCTCCAGCTGCTTTTATCTTTAGCTACATTGTGTGCAGCAAACAATGAGCTAAGGGGAATACAAATATAAAAGAGAATAAAATCTGCCATTGCAGACTAGTAAGCAGCATGCATCTTCCACCTGTGGTGTATTCCTACACACAGTTTTTCTTGGAGAAACCTTCCAGTCCTTGAACAAGGATGCCTGTATGTTTACCTTATTTCCTTAGCTGTCAAGGGTGCCTGTATGTTTACCTTATTTCCTTGGCTGTCCTTGATAATTAGCTAGGTTAGCAGAGTGCCTTGGATTCTCCCCTGCTACTTTAAATTCCAATTTAAGGTTTCCCTCCCTTCCCCCACCCCCCAAGTGATTGCTCAGGTACAACACACCAAAGGTTTTAAAAACCCTGGATGCCATATTTGCTCTAATTGCAGCTGAAAGCCCTCCAGGTGTAGCATCTCTAGTAAGTGATAGTATTATTTTTATTTTTTTCAGTGTTGTATTCCACACTGTAAACTCACTGTCCCTGCATAGAGTACCACATTAATTTCTCTCTAAGGTAGCTTTCCAGTTATTTTTTATTTTTGCTGGTATAGTTTATATTTGGATATTAGAAGCTTATGTTTTTGTTTTTGCTTGCTCCCAATTTCAGTAAACCTGATTCAGAGTTCCTCTAAATGATAGTTTAGACTACTTTATAATGTCACAGTACTACTAGCTTAAAAGTGATTCCAATAGCTTCTTTCAAAAATAAGGGCATGAATATAAGCTACTTTATTAATTGTGTCTTCATGTAAAGCTTTTTTGTTGGTTTAATTGTCATAACTACCTGCTATGTGTGAACTCTTTTTTTCTCTCCTCCACGTTTGTCTCTTTCTCCCTAAAGTACCCTGCTCCCCATTGCGCTGTTCCTGATATAGTCTCTAGGAACCTACCTACCTGGTGACAAAGGACCCTATCGAAATGCCTGCGGTCTCATCTAACAGCCTTATTTTCCCTGCACCCTCTCTCAAGGAAGCAAGAAAGTATGTGGTTGTCTAAGTCCTGCTTGTAAAGCTGACTACCGTCTACTATTGCTTCAGAGGTTCTAAAGTACGCTACGAGCCTGAAAAGCCAGCAGCCTTAACCCCCCTCCTATCTACCCTGTATCCAACAAACCTCTTCTACTTTATAATAACCCCCTTTACTAGCTATCACTCCTTCCCTAGTTCTAAACCAGATAGCGCCCTTACATACTTACCTGCAATACTAGATCTGCCCACTAGGTGACACCCTTATCCCATCCTTTATTTCCTGCTTACCCCGCTGTATTTCTTCTGTAATTACACTACATCTCTTAAGTCCTAGACCTGCTCTTATTTTCTCACTTACCCTTTACTACGACTGTCTACACCCACCTGTTTTTTTCTCATAGACTTCTGTTTTATCTCTAATCTTTCCCACTCCTGACTTGCCTAACTTTCCCTCAGTTACTAGCATTGCTGATAGTTTCTTCTCTAGCTTCTCCTTCACTTGTCTCTACCCGCTCCATTCGCCCTACGGGCAAACTCCGCTCCCCTATCCTACCCCCAAATCCCACCCTCAGGGGTCCTACTCTTATACCATTTAACCACACCCCTTCCCTCTTCCACCAATCACAAACCCTTCACCATTGGCCACTTAACTCTAATTCCCTCCTTTCACTTACCACTCTCTATCTCTCCCACCACATCCTCCACCTATTCCTTTCCACACCTAGTATACCTCCGAGCCTATAACAGCAACCTAACAACTTACCCTCCCAGATGTATAAACTACTCATCCCAGCCCTCTTACAGATGTTACTCATACTTACACTTCTACCACCTCTAACTTTAGCTTACCTGCTAACCTCCTATGAACACCCATTATATTCACACCTTCTCTACCTCAATAATTTATCTACCTCTCCTTCTCTACCTATTTTCACTAACCATGTTAACATAACATCTACACCCAGCTATCTACTAGCAAAATACCATAGGATAGTCCACATTAGATATGACTCTCCCAATCCCAGAAAATCTCTACCTCTATATAGTAAATTCCCAAATCCTAGACTTCAAACACTACTCTTCTCTTTAAAAGATGGAGACATTCACCCAAATCCAGGCCCAACAACTGCTACTACCACTCAACTCCTCAACCTCAACCCCTCTACTATCCATTCCCTTACCAAACCACCTAACTTACTCTTATTAGCTCACCTCAACATACGTAGCCTTAATAACAAAGTTGCACAACTCCATGCTCTCCTAGATGTCTACTCCTTTGACATTCTTTGTTTAACAGAAACTTGGTTAAAACCTGTAACTAAAGACAATGAAGTCATCACACCCAGTTATAATATTGTTCGACTTGACCGTGCAACCAAAAAGGGTGGTGGTGTAGCTATCCTATTTAAATCTGGGTTACGGATTATTACCTACGACTATTAACCACCTCAAGACGCCAATGCTGAAATTCTTATTAGCAAGCTTCAACTTAACACATTCAAATCCATCTATATTATCTGTATCTATCTTCCTCCTGGTAATAACATTTCCATCATAGAAAATATCCTTTGTTGGTTATCCCAAAATTTACCCCAAGAAACCATAATCCTAGGTGATTTTAACTTTGATTGGAAGTGTTGTAGCAGTCACCACCCTACCAGCCATATTAACCTTTTTGGTTTTTCTCAAAACCATTACCAGGATAAACAAGCCTAATAAGAAAGAAAGTACCTTAGATTGGATTCTCATAAATAATCATTCCCAGACATATGAAGCTGGAACCCTCCCTGATGATGTAAGTGACCACTCACTAACCTACATCATCAGGCTTAAATCCAATCTACCTAATCCAACCATATCTAGGACAATTAGAACCAAGAAAAACTTCAACCCCGATCTCTTCCAGGGAGAACTAAGAGCATGTAACTGGTCTCCCTTAAAATACCTCACACTGGAGGAAGCTGTTAATTACTTTAATTCTAACTTCCTAGCCATACTAGACCACCATGCACCAACCCGCTCTATTAGAATGAGAACTAAATCTGCCCCATGGCTTTCAAATGAAACCAGGCAAAAAATCCAACTCAGAAATAAATACTGGAATAAATCTCATTTAACTAAAAACCCAGTAGACCAACAAAACTTCAGACAGCTGAGAAATGAAACTAAAAAAGCTATACTGTCTGACAAAAGAAACTACTAACTACAATTCCAGCAGACTAACCATAATAAATCACAAAAGTTCTGGGTGAGTATTAATCAATTATTACACCCAGGTCAATCCATCACACCAAACCCACAAGGCACAGACCAGGAGAATCCCAAGCAGACTTCTAATGCCTTTAATACCTTTTTCACTGAGGCCATTCAAACTCTTGCCAGTCAGTTATCTACCCAGAACTTAACTATATCCAACTCTAACTCTAACCCATCCCCTCCATTTCTCTTCCAACCAGTCCCAACAACATATATTCTTACCCTTATCTAAAAACTGAAACCGTGCACTCCTTCAGCAGACCAACTACCCGCTGAATATCTACAAAAGGCAGCCAAATCCATCGCCTATCCCATTTCCATTCTCATCAATAGAACCATCAGTGAAGGACACATCCCTAAAATCTGGAAAGTATCCCATATTATCCCCCTTCACAAGGGTGGGAACTTTAATGAACTCTCCAATTACCGTCCCATAGCCCTACTTTCTGCCTTAGCAAAGATCATGGAAAAATGCATCCACAGACAATTGCTAGACCACCTAATCCAAAATAACTTACTTTCAAACTCTCAACATGATTTCAGACCTTCCCACAGCGCTACTACTGCCCTCCTTTCCTTTACTGACTGTATTAACAAAAAACGTAACCTCAATATGCTTTCCTCTGCACTGTTTATAAATCTGTCTAAGGCATTCGATATGGTAAATCACCAGATACTTATAAATAT
This sequence comes from Protopterus annectens, assembly GCF_019279795.1. Taxonomy (NCBI): domain Eukaryota; kingdom Metazoa; phylum Chordata; order Ceratodontiformes; family Protopteridae; genus Protopterus; species Protopterus annectens. The sequence goes on along the minus strand of NC_056747.1, from coordinate 1,160,765,094 downwards.
CCTCAAATCCCTGTCACTAGATGCACTAGCTATAAAATGGTTCCAGTCCTACTTAGATAACAGACAACAGGCTGTACTTTGGCATAAAATTCTATCTACCCATCTGCCCATTAACATTGGTGTTCCTCAAGGGTCCATATTAGGACCTCTCCTGTTTTCTATATTTATCAACCACCTTCACCTAGCAATCCCCCAAGCTACATGATTACAATATGCAGATGATTCCACACTTATATGCTCAGCCACATCTATACCCGAGCTTCACTCCCTTATCCAAAATGTGTTTAACACAGTTGAACAATGGTTTACACAGCGCTGTCTCCTTCTGAACCCCAAAAAAACAAAACTCCTCCTTTTTACTCCTACTTGTAAGTCCCCCTCAATAAACTTCACAGTAAAATCCAATAATGGTACCCTCATATCCCTAGATCCAACTACCAAACTACTAGGTATCACCATAGATAACAACCTTAACTTCGACACCCATATTAACAATACTCTAAAATCTGTTAATAGAAAACTAGGCTCTCTCTACAGGATCAAACCCTTCCTCTCTCCTGCAGCTAGAATAACTATTGCTCACACCCATCTAGTTTCTACTCTCCTCTATGCCTCACCCATATACACTAACCTCTCTAAAAACAACCTTAATAAAATGGAAAACTCCTACAATAACATAGCCAGATTTGCTACAGGTAACCCTTTCAGAGCCCACCACTGTTGTAATCTAAAGCAGCTAGGATGGCCTGAATTACAAAATCAGCTTAAATTTCACCAAATGACCATTGCCCATAAAACCCTTTGCCAACCTACCAATACCCCTATACTATCTACCCTCATTACCCCCTACAACAATCTAAAGACCTTATGATCATCACATAAACTTCTTGTAAATATCTGTAAATCAAACAGGGCTGGGGACTCTCTTTTCTCTAATACTGTTGGAAAATCCTGGAACCTTCGTCCTAATGAACTTTCCTCTCTTCCCTCTATATCACTCTTTAAAACCAAATTGAAACTTTTCCTCAGAACTCACTGGTTGTGCCCCTGTACTAAACCTGACTGATCAACTAGCTCTTCTTACTTGGTTCAACCTACCCTCTTCTTCTCAGTAATCAAACTGCTTTTCTTAATAACAACTTACCTTGTCCTTCTATACTATTACTTACATCTTTAGAATCTCATTAAGGAGACTACTTTTACTAATATATTGTATAATTTCAGCTCCTACTTTTTCTATATCACTACTTGTATACTAATATATTGTATAATTCAGCTGCCATCTTTTTCTTTATGATGTATTCCAACTACATTTTGTATTGTACTAATTGTATCTGTATATTTTGCACTATGTTATGAATGAATGACCTCTTTGATTATTCTCTGTACTGCACCTGCAATGTTCATCGTATACATTAATTTTTGTATATGTGATTTTGTTTGTTTCCTCGGAGCTTATCTCCCCGGGCCTCTACTGAAAATGGACATATATCCAGTTAGACTATCCCGGTCAACAAATGTAAAATAAATCAAATAAAATAAAATAATATGGGAATCAGTCATCTGATGTTTGACATTCCCATGTTCACCGAACCATCCTTCTTTATTTTAATAGTAAACCGTTTATTTATTTTATTGCCTTAGTAATGGCATCACTACTGCTGATAATAGGAAGAAGGCAAGCTTAATCCTTCTGTAAGATTTTTACTACCAAAAGGGACAGCTTTATTTTTGTTAGAATTCAGAATAAAAACATTAGCATATGTGGTGCTGTGCAGAGTGCATGCTACAATGCATGCTATTTAGATTTTTTTGTGTAGGGTGAAGTGCAGAGTGCATGCTGTATACGTTAAGCACGTCTTTATATGTCAGATTCTATGATGCATGTTATATAGATTCTTGTGTGTGTGTGGTGGTGGTGGTGTACAGAATGCATACCAAGGTATAAGTTATGCGGTAATCATTTGAAATATCGTAGCTCGCTAGAGCGAGTCCTGAAACATGAAGACTGAATGGCTGAGAAATTGAACTTACATATACCAATTGGAGATGGCCATTTCTTGGAATATTCCCTTTTCTTTGAGATAAGGTGATCTTGGAGTTAGAATATACAAGTTCAGGTGGTGCAGGTGGAGCTTGCCTCCCTGCAAAAAGGAAGTTTAAAGGAGAAAAGCGATGTTCAAAATTCCCTCTTCTCCTGGATTCCTGGTCTTTTTTTTTTGATGTGTTGGCACTCTGCATTATGAGTGTCATCATTTCAATAGGGAGCCAAGTTATGCATGTCCTTATATGGGTGGTAGTATGCAGAATGTACACCATAGTAATATGATATGCATACTTTTGTTATGGGTGATAATGTGCAGATTGTATGCTATCATATATGTTATGTATGTCGTTATATGGGGTGGTAATATGCAGAAAACATGCAGTAGTATACAATATGCATACTTTTATATGGGTGATAAGGTGCAGAATGTATGCAATTATATACATTATGCATGTCCTTGTAGGGATGCTAGTATGCATACTGTATACCAGGGGTGTCCAGCCTTTTTGGCTCAGAGGTCATTTCCTATACTTGGCAAGGTTTGGGGGGGGCACATTACCATGTCCAACATGTAACTGTCCATTCAAAACAGTTTGTTACAGGACATACCAACAGCCAAATAAAATGTTTTGGTGGGTTGGATACTCCTGCTGTATAGTATGGTGCCATGACACAGGATAATGTAGAGCGATGAATGTGGATGTAGTCTAAACTACTTTATTGTAGATGTTTTGGTTAGTGTAGAATGTTGTGATGTATTTTATTCAAGTATTTGTATTTTGTGTGCTGTGGAGAAAGTCTGTAATGTTTGCACTAGATGAAGCAGGGAAACATGACATGTTGCAGGGTAGGGATGGTGTTATGTGCAGGATTAAGTCTATGATGTTCAGTGGTTAAAACCTTTTCACCCCATCTCCAGTGTTCAGGGTTCGTTCCTAGCCTCTGGTCACTGTCTGTGTGTAGTTTGCATGTTCTCTCTTTGTCTACTTGGGTTTTCTCTGAGTGATCTCATTTTCTCTCCTCTAAAGTACCAACAGATATTATATTTACAATTGTTCTTGTGGCCCACTTCATAGTTGAAAGGGTCCATGATGACAAGTTCATTTTTGCCTGCTTAAGAAATTAATAAATTAAAAAATATATATATTGTGTGTGTTGTAACTTTCACCTTAATCTTTCTTCTGTTTTGAGAAGTTCTACTTGGCAAACCAAATGTATTCCTTTTTTACAGGAGACTTGAAGCCAGAACTAGACAGAAATGCATTGAAATAAGGTAGAGAAAAATAAAAACAACTACAACAGACATCAAGAGACTGAGGCAGTGTAACATAAAAGTATAAGAGGACTAAGTACTTTTTAGAATTGAACCCATGCATAATGGAAAGACTCCATTTACATAGACCTGTTATGACACTATATTTCAAAATTAGGCTGTGATGTTGTAAGTATAACTGTTTCACAGTTCTCTTCCCATATACATTTATGTTGGCATGACTGTACATATAAATAGCATAAATTAATGAATGTGATGCTCTTGGGTGGGTGCGATCCCTTCCACTGCTATAAAAACTGTGCTATTCCTCTTTCTGAAGAACATCTCCAGTAGTGGGTTACCCCACTCTTATCAAAGAAATCTGTATGGGTCCATCTTGCTACTGTTGCACAACATTACCTTTTCCATACACAGATCTCTGCAGGTCTGTATTAATTCACTACCGCTGTGCCTGGCCTCTGGTGACCCTCTGTTCTAGAAAACCTCTCCATTTGTTTAAGTGGTTGAATCTCACTTCTGTAGTTGTTTTTCATGACCATGCTGTGATCATTTTCACAGGTCCATACACAATGAGCTTTTGGGTACTACTCTCTGTATTTACTCATATGCTGTATAGCTGTTATTATTTATTTAATACTTCGATGGCAAGGTAAGATCCAATGAGACAGCAATGCTCCTTTAATAGGCTTGACATACTTGACTCATTTCAAGCGAACAGTGGATACATACAGATTGTTCGATCTGAAGTTAGTTCAAGCAGTACAATGCAATAAAAATCAAGATTCTAGTTACGCAAACTGGAAAACAGTGTTGAGGTATTTTACACTTGATTACTTTTTGCAATTGGTAAATTCAGAAGCACAATCAACACCTTACTTTGGTGGCTTCTTCTTTTCAGTCAGAACCATTTTGCCATCCTAGAGTGACCATAGCAGATATCTAAGGCAAGGCAGACCTGTTCAGCTTTTTTCATCAGATACATACATTTCCCCAAACAAGGCTGTTATGGTGAAGTGGCAAAGCTTGTGCTGAGTATCTGATTATAGCAAGGGGATTTCAGCATGACAAGAGGGTCTTACTTACAAAAGCGACATTAAAGCTTTAGCGACAAGATAAGTCAGAAGTTATACATAATCGGATCCACTGGACAGCAACAAAATTATATAAACAGCATCACTCTGAACATAATCCTCATGTCTGGCTGGCACGTTAAGTAGAACAGATGTGGCTGGCAGTCTGAGTATGCAATTCTTTGACAGACTATGCAGTTGATTTAAGTATTTTTTAATGACAGATTAACCTGCATTTTACACATTGAAGTATACCAGTTATTACTGGTGTGAAAGGTATATTTATAAAAAAGAAGAGATTTTCACTAGGTTTTATTTTTCTAAATTTTTTGTCTTGTTCACTGCTCCAAAATGCATACCCTGAAAGATGTCTACAGAATCTATAATGCTAAATATTTATTTGTCAATGTCACAACCTAGGTTAGCATGACAAATCTCTGCAGCCACTAAAACACTCATTATATTCTGGTAGAGAATAACATTCTTTGTAGTAGAAAATTAGAGAGTACAGCAGAAGAGACCATCTTGTTCCATACTGTCATGTTTGGCAGGGATCAGAGTACTTAACGTACATTAACACCAAGAGGTTTAGCAATCTGTTTTGCTTATTCACAACTATACTTGTTTGACTCCCAAACAAACAAACAAACAAACAAACAAACAAACAAACAAACAAACAAACAAACAAACAAACAAACAAGCAAAAAATTAGAAAAGCAACTGATATTTGTAGAACAGCATACAGAAAAATAAGAAACAGAACAGGGTTTTCTGGTTAGTGACTTAGCTTCATATTACAGAGCATAGTTAAATTAATGAGTCTACTCTGTCACTTTTAATTCTCTTAACTGAGATGCTCTTTTTGAAGCCTGTGCTTGTAAAAGCTTGCCTTTGTGTATACCGTATTTCCCATGGAAGTTAGGTAAAGAGACACAGCAGATTTGATGTGTAAAATATATGATTATGTCCACAATAAACAAACATTTCAGACATAAGTAACTGAAAATACCTAGTGTTGTCACAGCTAGAACCCCGATACACAAACAATGAGTTGCTAAGACACTAGTGTGGTAAGTTTGTTTAGGAATAAACATATCGGCCAAAATTTGGGGCGGCATTACATTTTAATTAATGGTGCTATATTCTGAGAATATTGTTTAATGTTCACTGGTGATGGTTTATACATCAAACATAACTATATACGATAAATTTTTTTAGGAAAATGCCATCCGTGGAGGGTACCGATGATATACCTGGACGAAGTTCCTCTGGAAAATTTAAAATTATATATTTACAGCTTTCCTGAAATGCAGCCCCCAGTACTGTGGAGAAACCACCACCCCTACACACACACACACACACACACACACACACACACACACACACACACACACACACACACACACACACACACACACAAATACACTGATGGATAAAGTGATCTGACTGGGAAGTGAAAATTCAACCCAATTAATGTCTGAGAGCGTCTACCACATCCTGATTCATGCAGATTAAACACAAATTCCCTCTGACTCTTTAAAATTGACTTATCTGTTAATAAGTCAGAAACTGTCAGATTGTATTGCTGGTTGTCTGGGATGCCATGGGTATTCAAAATACATTCATTCCCAACTGTTTACTATGGGATTGAGCTCTTCTTAAACCTCTCTTGCAATTTCACAAGATAAAACTGATTACAGAGGAGATGCAAAGTTGTTTTACTGCTATTGGGTATTGTTTTCAGTGCTCCATTCTTTCTTCTTTACTTCCTGCTACTGTTAAAAGGTTGCAAAGTTGAGAAACTTTAGCCTGTACCTCCCATGTAAATTTTAACAACATTATATGAACCACGTACAATCAGATCATATACAGCCTTATCTCTATTGTGCAGACCTTACCATCTTCACAAGAAACTCAAAGCCTTTTCCACCACCAAGGAGTAGTGCAACTGCTTCTCATCCAGACACATCTTTACGTAGCTCATAACATGACAGAGATTTGCAGCCAAACGAACTGTACTGAAAGCAAAAATCATTTGTTTTAAATACGTAATCTGCTTTGTTTATTATGCTTGTGTTTCTGTATCTTCATTAAGCCATAGCTTAAAAAGTCCCAAGGTAATTATATGACATTCATTTTAGGTTTACAACCAAGTTGTCCTCTGGACCAGGCCTAGTTTTACTGGAGGCCTGGAAAGAAAAGCTCCAGAATAACTACAAACAGGTTAGTAAGAAGTGAAAAGACTCTACATTGTGCAATTAATCATATAAACATCTTACAAACATCTTAAAACAGTACAGCAGTGTACCAGTGTCAAAGAGGGTTAATGCCCTGACTACAGCTTGGCTAATCTGAGTTTGATTAGCAGATCAGCCGATCTGAGTTTGATTAGTAGCTCAGGTGCCTGACGGAACTGACAAGGGGGTGGACATGCCTACCTTGGGGAGGGGGAACATTCTGGTCATCACTCTAGTGGAGCTCAGCTGGAGGTCTGATCTTAACAGTGAAGATGCCACGCTTGGGATTGGGAGAAAGGAGAAGGCATAGCTGCCCTATAGGCTTGGGGGAGTGGGGTGATTTCTCAAGGCTACTTCTCATTCCTCGCCAAGCTTTACAAAGCAACATCGACATATGACAGAGGGATATTATGGCTAGGGAAAAAGCACCTAGAGGTAGAGCTACAGTGTCCTGGCTCCTTCTTGTATCATCTTGCTTACTTACTTGCCAAGCCTCATGCCTCATTAGCATGTGTATGGCGCTACTCAAGGAGGAAGACCATGCCAGTGTGGGTCACTATAAGGAGGTGCCAGGTGGGACTTTTTTAGCCCATTTTGCCTCTACTACCTGTAAGTCATCAGCTCTTTGCTGCCAAATGACCCATTTGTTCCTCAACACTGGGATGAGGGTTTATATGGAGACACTGTTATTCATACAATCATCAAGGATGGTTAATGATTTTTTTTTTATGTGGCCCTATCCCCCATGCATACTCTGTGAAATGCCTGGTTGGGATTTGCAAAGGGATGACCACGAAGAAAGCTTCCTCACTGTTACAAGGGGCATTCCCTTCAATTAGCCCTGCTCCTCTCCCTGAAGCATGGAAGGTGAATTCCCCAGTCTACATCAAGGAATTGACATTCTCTGACTGTGCTCCTGAGTATGTCCCACCCCCCTCATTCCCAGGAGAGGCAAGCAGGCCACTCACTTTCATTTCTTCCCCTCTCCATTCCTCTCTGGCTGGCTCTTGCAGTGCTAAGGCTGCTAATTGAACTCTAGTTGCTTTGGTCACAATTAGAGCTCCACCCCTCTGTGTCATGAAGCTAGGTGACAGGATGAGACTTGTGGAGATTGAGGACTATAGGAGCATGCAGTGCTTGAAGTCAGTAGTAGCAGTTCCAAAAGTGATTAAAAATCTTAAAACAGCATAGCATAATGGATCAACCACAACTTAAAACAAAAGTGTTGCAGGACCATCGTGGTTCAGGCTTAAAGAACTGTTTTGAAACTGTTAAGCACAAAGATCTGACTTGGTCTTGCTGAGTTCCTCATGTCTTTCATGATACATGGGAGCAAATTCTTTAATTTTGCAAAAGGCATTAAAATCACTTCTTGGGTGATGCAGTAACTGAGGTTTCTTGTTGAACTATATACACTTATTCAGTTGATAAGAGTACTGTGGGAGTGCAGTCATGTTCATTTTGTGCATTCTTTATTTAATTTTTTTAATTACGCATTGAAGGGCTGGGGTTCTGTATTCCTTTGTGTCTATTTTTGTTTACTTATAGTCACATCCCATATTGTACTTCTGCTTACACTTGGCCTTGTCTGGGCAGGATCATATTCTGTAGTCTAGCTACAGGACTCTGTAAGGAGTGTGAGCAGTACTGTTTGATGAATGTAGTCTGCCTTATCTGAGTTTGTCATATCTACACATCCCAGAATGTTTTTGTATTTATTAACTCTACTATCAGATCATAATTTTATGATTTTTTTCATCCATTTAAGGCGTACCTGTTTTCCCTTTTGTGTGTGGCCATGCACTTAGTGTGTATATAATTAAGGGGTTATTGGGTGAATAAGGAAGATGTAAGGGAGCTGTCCCCTGAAAAAAAAACATTTCACTTTTCAAACTTGCAGCTTTCGCTGCTTTGAATTTCACTGAGTTTAACTCCTCTAGTTTGCTGTTGGGGACTTATGCTCCAGACCAGAAGTGTATCCCTCACTGGTAAGATCAGACCATAAACTAATCTCACTGGATATTCACATCCCGACCCCACCCCCTACCCAGAAAACCACAGTGAAAAACTTCTCTAAAGCAAATTTCACACTCCTCAAAACCGAGGTGGAATCCTTCAAAGCCCCCGGACCTGTGGAAAATATGGCCCAGACCGCAGAATCCTTTATAAACGCATTCTATGAACACCTTCAGGAATGCATGGATCATGCAATCCCAAATAAAATCAAGACCCAATCCTCCAAAGGCAGATGTCCTGTCTGGTGGACCCCAGCCATAAACAAACTATACAATAGAAGGAGGAAGCTACTACATGATAGAGCAAAATCCCAAAAAGGGAAGGCATCTCTGATCAGTATTAGCAAAAAACTACGGGCACTCATAAAATCGTCTAAGGCCAGCTTTGAGAGACAAATTGCACAGGACACTAAGGATAATCATAAGGCTTTCTTTAGTTATGTTAGGAACCTGGGTGGGAATTCTCAGATATGCTCAGAATTAGTCCAAAATGACAAAAAATACACCAAACCCACAGACATTGCCAACATCCTAGCTGACAGGTTCAGCACAAACTTCTCCCCCTCCTCCCAACCAAAAGGGCAAATATCTATCCCAGCAGAGTGCTGCCCCCCTGACATCTCAGATGCTCAGGTAACAGCTGCCCTCTCCAAAGCAAAAAACACAGCATCAATGGGACCAGATGGTGTCCCGGGCTGCATCCTACATGAACTCCAAGAAGAGCTAAATGCAAACATAAAACTACTGTTCAATCTCAGCCTTACTACAGGATATGTACCCAAAGAGTGGCGTACAGCAACAGTGGTCCCTCTCCACAAAGGTGGTGCCTCAACGGATCCTGGAAACTATCGCCCCATAAGCCTGACTAGCTTGGTCTGCAAAGCTATGGAAAGGATCATCATGGACCTCATAAATAAAGATATTGGGGACCTACAGACACTGGATCCTACCCAGTTCGGCTTTGTTAAGGGCAGATCCTGCCTCTTAAACCTGGTCGATTTCTTTGAAACAGTCACCAAGGCCATTGACGAGGGAAAGGTGTTCCACACAGCCTACCTGGACCTCGCAAAAGCCTTCGATACAATACCCCACTCTGGCATTATAGATAAGCTCACTAGCTTAAATATAAACCCCTATGTCACTAGATGGGTTGCAAACTGGCTCAAGGACAGAATCCACATGGTTAGAATTGCTGGAGCCATGTCAGACTCCAAACCAGTTACAAGTGGTGTCCCACAAGGCTCAGTCCTGGGACCTCTCTTGTTCGGTATATATTTCTCGGAGGTACAGGCCAACACGGAAGGACTGTGGCTGACCAAGTTCACAGATGACTGCAAACTGGGCGCCATAATCGACTCTCCAGCCGACACAAGCATCCTCCAAAAGGGCCTCATAGAAACAGACAACTGGTGCCAGAGCCATGGACTCAAGCTAAACGCCAAAAAGTGTATAGTCATCCCCTTTGGCAAAAACAAAGTGCCCACAAATTACCACATAGGTGGTAATCCATTAAGTAGAGAAGAAGTAATTAGGGACCTGGGGACCCAAGTTGATAGCAATCTCTCATTTGCCAACCACGTGGTCAAAGTGGTTAGAAAAACATTTTATATAGCCCACCTAATCATGAAGGGATTCACATCTAGATCAGGGGAGGTCATCGTGCCTCTTTACTCATCCCTCATCAGGCCCATAATTGAGTACAATGCCCCTTTTGGGATGTACCTTACCAGACACCTGCAGCAACTGGAAAGACCCCAAAAGTACCTCACCAAGAGGATCAAAGGGCTCAAACAGATGCCATATGCTGCCCGGTTAAAGAAACTCCAGCTCTACTCAGTGGTATACCGCCTGCTCAGAGGCGATCTGTGCCTGACGTATAAAGCCATGTCCAACCCAGAATTAATGGACATGCTGCACCTCAGAAAATCCAAATCCCATTGAGCTACGCGCTTGAGAGACTTGAATCTCAGCAATGAAAGAAATAGGACATGCTGGAGGGACAGATTCATAACCCAGAGGCTCCCTTCACTCTGGAATAAAATCCCAGTCCAGGTTAGGCAGAGTCCCTCATTGACTCTCTTCAAGAGGAATCTTGATGAGTGGATGGGAGATCGTAGGTTTACGCCGGGTATCACTTCTGTGTCACTGTTAGACAGAGGCACAGTATACTAACCTCGAAAAAGGGCATAGCAAAATTAATTTAAAATGGGTGGCGAAAGCCAAACACACTCTGGCTAGGCTTATAAATGCCCTAGGGCAGACAGCCTAGTATGAACCTATGAACCTATGAACCTATCAAAAGCTAGGACTACTATATAGGAACAACAAATACCTAAATAACGAAGCTAGGATTTCCCTTGCCCATGCCTACCTTCTATGGTGCATAACCTATTGTTCTCAAATATTCACAAATCTGAACTCTTCCCTACTTACCAAATTAGAACCAACCTACCATAAAATAGCTAGATTTGCAGCTCGACAAACATATAAATCTCATCACTGTCTCTCCCTAAAATACCTGAACTGGCCAGAATTACCTCACTTGTTCCTACTATCACAACTCCAAATCATACACTCCATCCTGTATCAGCCTAAATTCTGCCCAAGTCTGTGTTCTCTCATCTCTCACTACTCCCTTACCAGACTCCTCCGAAGCTCCTCCCAAGTCCTACTAAAAATCCATAAACCCAAATCCAATACAGGGTGGAACTTATATAGCTACCATCCCTCTATTGCATGGAACAAACTCCCACTTGCAATAAGGACTCTGACTCACCCCAAACAATTTAAACTAGCAGCCAAGGACCAAATTGGTAGACACTGGTCATGCCACTGTACTCACCCTCCCTGATTATAACCTTTATAATACTGTCAAACTAATTTTCTAAAACTTAGTATTAACTAACTTAGCATTAACTGATTCAGCCTATGCTTTCTATGCAACCTCCTAATGCTTCTTCTATACTCTCCTCCCTGAAATTCTTATATAACCTTTTAAGTATCTGCTACTCAACATACAAAACCCTATATTTAGCATACTTTCTCTTTTTTAAACCAAAAACATACAACTCATTTCACTTTTTAACATTAACCTTTTGTATATAGTTACTGTTTTATCTCTCAATCATATACATGTATATTGTTTTTTGTATTTTAACTACCAAAACATTCCTATTGTAATTTTTTATGGAAATGTATCTGTCTTGCTGTGTTTTATTTGCATTGTAAAACTTTGGAGCTTTTCTCCCCTGGCCTCCACTGAAAAAGGGCAATAGCTCAGTCAGACACAACCAGTCAACTAATGTAAAATAAATAAATGAAATTTATTTATTTATTATTTTATTTATTTAAGTATATAACTTATCTACTTAGGATGCCTCCTTCCCCCCACTGTAAAAGGAAGGTGTCGTCCATAAATCCCACAAAAATTGACAGGCCGAAAAAAAAAGCCATAAAGATGATAGAGTGGACAAATGAGGGTAAAGAAGAGGTTTTGCATTGTTGATATTATGCAAGAAGCCTAGAAATTCCAGATAGAAGATATTCAAAAATATTAAGAGATTAATTAGAGGAAAGAAAAATACTTACACAAGAAACAATGTCAAAAGCTTCAAATGCAGATTTGTGTTCATTAATACAACCAAGCCATGAAAAACATTACTTACACAAAGAAATGTGGGTCACTTGGAAAAAGATGTGCCAGAGGAAGTGTAAAAATATAAAATAACAAAACCTAGAGAGTTTTGAAAGGTATAAAAAAGAAACATAGACATGGGAAAGAAAAAGAGATCTGATATTTAAGCAAAGGAGAAAGCTAAACTATTCAATACAAAAAATAGCTCCTAAGATACTTGAAGAGAAATACAGACAAAGGGACCTAGATATGAAAAATGTTACAATACAAAAATAAGCTCACAAAGGGAGAATGTAGAACAGAAGATTAGTAAAGTTGAAGTTAAACAAATAAAAGTTGAAGTTATGGAATATCTGTGAAGTGAAGGATTTAGTGTAGAAAGTAAAACACGGGTTATGTCACAGCATGATGGAACAATGAGCCTTCAAAATACTGAGTTACAGGTGGAACGGAAGACATCTGTAGAAGAAATATGGACATGGGAAAGAAAAATTAATATGGTGCAATATTTATGCAAAAGGGAAAGCAAAACTAATCGATAAAAAGTAGCACCAATTATATTTTAAGAGAAATACTGGCAAAGGCAACTGGATATGGAAAATTTCACAATACAGAAAATAAGAAAACAAAGGGGAAAAGTAGAAAAGAGGATAACTAATGGAGAAGTTAAAGAAATAGAAACTGAAATTATGGACTTTACCTGTGAAGTGAAGGATTTATTGTAGAAAATCCAACTCAGGTAATGTCACAGTATGATGGAACAATGAGTCCCCAAATTAGGGAGAAACTGGTAGAACAGGAAGCATGTGATCACTTGCCAAATGAAGATGCTCTGGAGCTTTCAGTAGGAAACCAGTACAAAAGTTCAGCTGGAGTTGCACAACAAGGGAATAAGCAGGAAACGTGGCAACTCTGATACAGTCAGTGTTGTGGAGTGAGGGGCCAATGAGTTCCCATATGAAGGAGTAATAGATGGCGCAAGATGCAGCCAAAGAAAATGTCACAGCAAGATGTTCTGGAACTTTCTGTAGAATTCCCGCAGGAAACAGAGAGCAAAAAACGTGCCCTCAGTTTATTAGAAAATTAGTCAACTGGAAGAGTTGCTTGATTTAATGGAGATGGAAAGACATCTTAAGATCGATGAAATAAATTGATTACAGAAATTAAATAAGACCCAAAATGTTAGAAATCTGATAAAAACAGATGAGTAGAGTAATCAAGACTGTTAACAGAAATTCGTGTGATATAACCGAAGTAAATAGGATATAATACTGCGCAGCTAAATTAATAACATATAAAGTATTACCGCAAAATCACAAAGTGTTAAGGGTGAGGAACAGAAGAAATCAAATGCCATCATGAAAGCAGATAAATATAAAGGAAAAGTTCAAAATAAGCAATTCATTGATAACCCAAAAAAGTTTTATAGAGAATTGGGAAACAAAAATAAGAGGAATAGAAACACCACTAACAAAAAGAGAATAAATAGACACATTTTGAAGAAACATCTATGAAGAGCCTGTGCAACATAACAAAGATACTGAATGGAGAGAAGAAGTAAGAAAAAAAAACAGGAAAGGTTCAAATATACAGGCTAGAGAAACTGAAACAAAATTATGAAAAGCTCCTAACTGGAAAACCCTGGGCCCAGATGCAGTATCTAACATCTGGCTAAAAGCATTAACATCGTTATACAAAGATTTAGCCCTGAGTAAGAACTACTTATATGCACAATCTGAATAGACACCAGCCTGGTTAACAACAGGAAAAATCATACTCCTCCTTAAAAGTGAACCTCCAAGCTATCCCAGAAACTACAAACCATTAACTTGCCTTGTAAAAATGTATAAACTATACACTGGAATTGATACCAACAGAGTTTAGAGTAATTTAGAGGAAAACTCAGTCATGGCAAAAGATCCAAATGGTAACAAAATAAAATCATATGGAACAAAGGATTATTTGTTGCTAAATGAAGTCATAATGGAGAATTGTAAAAAGGGGAAGAATCCAAGTATGGCGTGGATAGATTACAAAAAAAATCTGATGGCATCCCACATTCATGGATTCATGGCTTATATTATATTCATCAATTACATTATGGTGACCATGAAACAGCGGCACACCACTTTACAGCTAATCCATGATGATAAAGGACAAATTGTTATCCTAGCAATAAAAATTCCAAGGGGGCATTCCAGGGTGACTCTTTGTCACCCCTGCTATTTTGTCTTGCTCTTAACCCACTAATCTGTCTACCTAACAGATTAGGTCATGGTAACAATTTGGCACCCAGAAAACAACTGAGTGTAAAGACTTCTCATCCTGTTTTTTGTGGATGACTTAAAACTGTATACTTCATTGGATGAGAAGTTGAAAGCATAACTGCAAGTGGTTAAAACTTTCTCAGATTATATAAGACTGTCATTTGGTTTTGATAAATGTGTAAAAAGCAACATTTAAAGTAGAAAAGCTGCAACACCAAGAAAATATCAGTCTGGGACAGAAATGTGATATAAAGGAACTTGAGCATGAGGGAGTGTAAAGATATTTGAACTGATGAAGGAACAACAATAAAATGTGAACAAATGTGAACAAAACTCAGTAAGGAATACTTTAAAGACTAAAACTAATATTGTAAACAGCCTTGACTTCGAGGAACACAGTCCAAACTATAAACCAATTTGCTCTTCCTGCTCTAAGTTGCAGTTTTGGGGTGAGAGATTGGCCCCAAAATATATTGGATCAGTTGAACAGGAAAACAAGAAAAAATGCTTCACACTTATCAAATCACATATAAAAATCAGTGTATACCAAGATTATATATTCCTCATTCTGAAGGAAGTATGGGTCTCCTTGACATTGATTACATGTAAAGAACTACAATCATGGGACTGCATACATATCTGCTGACCTTACCAAATTCAAACATAGCAAAAATTTTAAACCATGAGAAGAAAAAGTCTAAGATGACTTCCCTGTTTAGTTTAGCAGAAGGCAAGTGGGAATGGAAATCAAACCAGAAGTAGATAAAATAAGGTAGCAATTGAATGTGCCAAAAAAACAAAAGAAAGAATATAAGGTGAAGGATCAGATACATATACACATACAAATATTTCAAGCACGGGCATTAATGCCCTTCTAGCTTGCCAATATACCAAAATACTTGTTCCCATAATAAGTGTCCAGGTTATTCTTAAAAATATCTAAACTAGTACTTGCTTTAATGTAATTTGGTAGTCTGTTCCATGCATCAGCTACTCTGTCAGAGAACCAATTAGTACCCTTCTCATTCCTATAGAATCTCCTACATAGGTTATCTGATGATTCTCTAGTACTTTTTGATAACCCCAAACATTTCCAGAGGTAGCTGTCTCTAAATGCCCTATATACCTGAATAAGATCTCCTCTTAGATATCTATAAGAGACGCTGCACAACTTCAGATATTATAGTCTTTCATAATAACTTAAATGATCACAACCATGGGTGCCCTTGGTATACTTCCACTGTACTCTTTCCAGTTTACTCATGCTTGTTTTCTTATAGGGTTTCCATACTGTTATTCCATACTCAACTTTGGGTGTAATCTAACTAACAAACAATGATTTCATTATTTTTGATTTCCTAGACTTTATAAATCTTTTTATACACCATATAGTTCTATAACTATCATTAACCAATTGGTTGATATGATTAGAAAAATCCATAACTAAATCTACCCATATACCCAGGTCCTTAAATGAATCTACAGTTTCAATCACTGTGTTTTGTATTAAATATTCACCTTTCAATTTATGTATCCCAAATCTCATATGCTTAGTTTTTTATGTATTTATCAACATATTATGATGAGATGAGAATACAAGAAATGTGGAAAATGCATAAATATAGTTGCAAGTATAGAAAACTACTGGAACAACCTTAACTCAATCAGGATTTGAAGCAGAAATGGTTAAGGAGAGGTAAATTTAAACCAAAAAATGAAAGGTTAATATTGGCAGCCCAGAATAGTGGACTATGTACATATTGGTTTACAAAATCTAGAGAACAGGTGGGAGAAACAGACAAATATATGTTCTGTAAAACAGAACTGGAAACACTCACACATCTTGTTGTTGGGTGTGACAAACTTATGGCAGCGAGTCTATATTCTGAAAGGCATAATAATGCGGCAAGACTGTTGGACTGGGGATTGTGCTTCATCCCATTTCATATTTTCTACATTAGGGCTCCTTGCTGTTTCTTTTAATTCCCCTATCAATTCGGAATCTTTGTTATGTTCAACAGAGTCTTAATAAATATTTCTCCAAAATGTGCCTGTTTCTTTCTTTTGTTTTTTGTGGTGTTCCTATTTCTTTTGCTTTTTTTACCAATTCTCAATAAAATCTTTTTGGGTCATCCATAAATTGCTTATTTTGTACTTTTCCTTTATATATATATATATATATATATATATATATATATATATATATATATATATATACTTTTTTGCATTTTTCTGCCTATGTTGATATTTTTGTTTATTATTAGTAATAGTATATGATAATTATTGATTTGTTTTGATACTACGCATTGCTTTTTTTCAAGTCTGTCTTTCTAAGTATTTATGATGATCTGTTCCCTTTTCTATATTCTTCTAACAGTAACACTTCTTGTCTTAACTGATTTATACTTTTCACTAGTCCTTGCTTCCGTGTTAGCATTTTATTTGTTCACTTCCTTTCTTTTGTTTCTCTGTGTTTTTGTGGTAACACATCTGTTATTAGCTTAGCTATGCCATAATATATTCTATTTATTTCTATTATATCACATGAATTTCTCTTAATAGTCCTGATTACTGTGTTTGTCTGTTTTACTAACCTTCTAACATTTTGGTCTTACTTACTTTCTGTAATCTATTTCTTTCATCTATCTTAATATGTCTATCCATCTCTATTAAATCAAGCAGGTCTTCCCTTGAATCATTTTTTTTCTGGATTGAGAGTGCTTTCTTTGCTCTCTATTTCTTGTGAGTAATCTTCAGAAAATTCCAGAAACTTTTTCCTTAACATATCCTCTGCAGATGTACCCTGCTTCATATGGTACTTTTTCATATGGGAACCCTTTGGCCCATCACTCCACAGCATTACATGTGCTGGTGTCACCACTGTTTCCTGCTCCTTCCCTTACTGTTCAACTTCCACTGGACATTTCCTTTAGAAGGTTCCAGAGCATCATCATGTTGCAAATCTTCTTCAGATGCTGCCTGCTTCATCTATTAATCTGGGGACCTGTAATTCCATTATACTTTGACATTGCCTGTTGAATTCTCCACACTAAACCCTTCACTTCTCAGATAATCCATAATTTCTGTTTGCTTTTCTGTCTTACTGATCCTGTTTCTACGTTTACCTTTTCTTCTCTTATTTTTGTAGTGTGAAATGCCTCTTATCTGGGTGTCTTTGCCTATATTTCTCTTTAAATATCTTTGGATCTGCTTTTTGTATTATTTGCTTGGCTTTCTCCAGTGCATAAATATAACAGCATACTGTAGCGCTTTTTCTTTTCCGTGTCCATGTTTCTTTTTTATACCTTTCAAAACTACCTGGATTTTGTTCTTTATATATTCACACATCCTCTGTTGCTTCTTTATCCAGGCGGCCAAAAGTACCTTTCTCTATGTAATGCTTTTCATAAATCTGTTGTATTAATAAATACAAATTTCCCTTCGAAGCCTTTGAAACATTAGACAGTCATTCTTGTGCAAGTATTTTTCTTTCCTTTACTTTCACTATTAATCTTTCTAAACATCGCCTATCTGGGAATTCTGGGGTTCTTGTCTAGTACTAATAATACATTTTTTTTCTTATCCTCAGTACTTCACTTTGCCATCTTTATGGTTCTTTTCTAGCTTGTCAGTTTTTGTGGTTTTTCTAGGCCATGCCTAAGTCAAGGGATTATTAGAGTTCCCTCCTTTATGTATTTAATCATTGAACATTGAGTAATGTAGTATTAAGCACACATCCCAGACCTCCCATATGTCTGTAAACTCTCCCAATGCAAAGTATTGTCTTCTACTAATTCTTAGTTTTTCTTTCTGCAAAGCTGTGCCCCTTCCACTCCTTCTCTAAATATACAACTTTGAAGTCACTATTGCCTTTGTCTCACATGAGGATGGAAGTTCCCAGCTGTCTACTCGGTAACCTTGCATACGTCCCCCACAGTTGAAGTAAATTGAGTGACCACTTTTTACTTTGATAGACGAGTGCATAATATAGTCATTCCCACCTTTGTATTTAGTGTTACTGGATCATGAGGAGCTTCATATTCTAGGTCTCAAGCACTCAAATTGCAGCAACAGGTATCCATGTTGTTTCACTGCTGGAGTTGAAATAAAGGGACAGAAACATGTTACAAAACAAGTGCTCAGTGTGAAACTAAAGAGATCAAAAATCCTCCTCTTACTGTCATGCTCATTTTTTAATGTGCCTCCTGATACCACATCTCCCCTACACCCCATTTCATGCCCCTCAACTTCTGAGAGCAAGAAATCTGGACAAAACCATATATAAAAGTGGGAAAAATGCACAAAAATAGGGGCAATTTTTAAATATTGCTCTTACAAACATAGAATGACAGGTTTTCCATTAGCATAAATGTTCTGACAGGTATGAAGTCGGAAACTCAAATCTCTGTCATTATTTTCTAACTTCAATCATTAATAATTTGCCATTAATTTGACAGAAAACTGGAATTTTATGAAAAATGAACCAAAAACATTTGGCAAAAATCTGGACATTCTGCGAAAGTCTGCACACTTGAGAGGTATGCCCCATTTGTCTAATTTAGAAATAAATTAAAACAATATAATTTTCTTTGAACTTTAAATCTGAAAAGAAAGCTTGAAGAAAAAATGTCATCTCCTGCAGAATCAGAATTTGTAAATTATATTATTAAAATATTAAGAACTTTGTTGCTGGACATTGAGAGGAAAAAGACAGTTTAACTACTTACTTAACTGTGCTCATCTAATGAGCTTCTTAGAAGTCCTGACACAATGAGGACCTTTTATTTCATCTGGTGTATCAGAAATGGACAGTCTTTCTAAACTGTGATTTTACTTCTGTTGCATGAAAAAAAACTTGCATACATTTGAGTGTATAGCAATACATGAACATTTTTTTTTTATGTTTTTCTGTCAAGCCTTATGTGATGACATCAGCACATGAAGGATGAATGACAGGGCTAAGTAAAACCACTATAAGATGTATTATGATGAGAAACAAATTAGAAGAGCAGTGAAAATGTACAGGACTGGTAAGTCTAAATGATAGGAAGGTGGTTTTGGAGAGAAGGGGAAACTCCAGGGATAAATGTAGCTGTTATTAGACATCTTTAGTCCTGGTGTCCCCAGTGCTAATACTTACAGTGGAGGAAGGAGTGGATCTTAGCTATCTGAATCAGCTGTGCACAAAATAAGCAGTCAGCTTAAGATCTAGATGGTATCAGTAATGACCCAAAATTTGGGCATTGCTAACAAGTAGAGATAGCAATGTCTGAAGCCAAACAGTGAAAGGTTTCGAAATGTAATGAGTCAAAATGGAGTTAAAATGCCTCAGTGAATCTAGGCCTCTTTATTTAAACTGACCGGTTGCACTTTTTTTCTGATTTAGGTTCATTACTTCAGATGTTTACAGAATGAGACCGCTGGAATTCGACACTGCAATATCAGGAAACACATTGAAATTGCACATTATACAAAGAAGATAAAGCAAAGGATAAGTCATACTGACTGCTTCTAATGGAGTCTGCAATGGGATATACATAACTACTTCTGCACAATGCATTCCTGGAAGCTGTAGGAAGAATCTTATACTCTTAGTTGAGATATAATATTAAGCTTGGTTTTCTGTGCAGTGATACAAAGAGGTTATTTTTATTTTCTCCTTGATAAAAACGAAGACAACTTAAACATTCATGCACTGCTGTTCACCACCTGGTTGTGAACCTGTTTCTAGCTGTTTCTTTAACAAGAACAAACCCAAAATGATACCCTTGTTTCTAGTGACTCTTGTTCATGGAATCCACTTGCACACCCTGAAAGCGTGCCCACATAGGTGTCGCTGTTATGACTCCTCCCATTTTGTTGATTGCAAAGATCTTAGTTTGATGGAGATTCCTAAGGCCATTCCACAAGGAACGTGGATGTTAGACTTGAAGCACAACAACCTCAGTGAAGTGGACATGGATTCATTTGGTGAGTTATGGTCCATGAAAATTCTCATTATATCGCACAACCAAATTAATAAAATATGTTCAGAAGCATTCACCTCTTTTGGCTTCCTTGAAAAGCTTGATCTCAGCAACAACTGGCTTACTGAACTCCCACAAGACTTCTCTAACAGTTTAGTATCATTAAGAGAACTGAAACTTTCTAACAACAGACTACAGATGGTAAAGTTTGGCAGCTTGCAGCACTTAGAGAAGCTGGAAAAGTTAGACATGAGTGGAAACTGGGTGTATTCACTTGAGAAAGGAACTTTTAGGGGTTTATCAAAGCTTCGTTACTTGTATCTTCAGCGAAATAGGATAACTGTGCTCCATAATGGTTTATTTTTTATGATTCAGAATGTTGAAGTTCTTCACTTGGGAGGGAACAACATCTCCACCATTGAAATGGAAGCCTTCAACTCATTACACCACATTACTCTTTTGGGACTAAGGAACAACCAGCTTACTCATTTAAAGTTTAAGACTTTTTCAAACATTGTCACACTTGGGACACATCTGCAGCTCTCAGGTAACCCATGGATGTGTGACTGTGACCTCCAACGAGTGTTTGGGAAGATTCTGAGTGTCCGCTACCTGCATGTGGATGATTATGATAATATCACCTGCGCGAGCCCAGCACAGCTGACTGGCTTTCCCTTAAAGTCTGTCGATACCCAGCTTTGCATAGCTGAGACAGCCACTGTTCTGGTCATCACCATAACTGTACTGGTGACTGTCGTTGCAGCCATTGTAATGGCAGAACGAAACAGGAAGAAGAGGCAGCAGAAAAACTGGAATGAGCCTGATACTGCTTTGGAATCCCATGAAAAATAAATCAAAACATCGTGCTTAATATAAATTCACACACTATGCAATTGACTGAGTTACTCACCTTCTTCATGAGCATACAAGGAACAAAGTGCATATGTTTTGTTTTAGTTGAAGTTCAGTTTCACACATGCTGTACGTATTTCTTTAGCTGTAACAATTTAAAGTAACCGTGTTGCTGGCAGTTACAGCACCATTAAGTAATATGGTCTTCCCACCTATTCAAGCATATTTATTGCATATATGAGACATTCTGATATCCATGAAACAAAACTTTACATTGCTCAAATTCTTGCCTTTGGGATTTTTTCTTGCTCAGTTATACAAATATGTTTTTGTTTCTGCAAAATTTATTAAAGAGAAATCTTGGGTTTGTGATTTCTTCATTCAGCAAAAGAAATACTAACAACATAAGGCAGTTGCAGTAGTTTCTCTCCAAATACTGTAAGAAAGGAATTCATATGCATATGTGTTTATATATACATGCACACACACACACACACACACACACACACACACACACACACACACACACACACACACACACACACACACACTTATGTAAAAAGGGTATTGACAAAGATGAATGGAGAAACCCTGGGTCTACCATGAAGTGTGATTTCATATCCTCTGAAATAAAGTGGTTTATTATAAAAATTCATAGTGGTGCTTGATTGTAATTTTGGAGCTGGTATAACAGGTATACCTTGAATGCATAACCAGCATACACACATGCACATATATTTGTCTCAGATATCAAATGTGCACACAGACTCACAACAGTAATAGCCATAGTATGATGTATAGAATTTACATACTCTGAAATAACTAATAGTTAATGAATACATGAAGTTATTCATGAAATATTAGTTATTTAAGTGCATCTGTTCTGTTACTGTTTTCACCTTCATAGACCAGTCAGACTTCTCATCTGTCCTGTCATGGTGGATGCTTTGAACAAATGACATTGCCCTTTGTTCTGCTTATGTACACTAAAGGTTGCTGATGGTATAGGTTGGTGTCCACCCTTACATAGAGTGGAAAGACTACTGATGACCTAGATGAACGCTTTGGTGTTGATATACTGCAAGTCTAGAATCCAGTTACTGCTGACCTAAATGAAACCTGTTGTGCTTGTCCACTGGTCCAAGAAGAGCCCATTTTCAGTGGTGGCCCAGGGAAAAAAGCTCCACTGAAAATTTATATAAAGCATAAAAAATAAACTTTTCTACAAGATAGAACATTCAAAAGAAACACACACAGTATAATCTGTTACATAGAAAGGTTCCACAGAAAACTTTGTATATAGCTAAAAATAAGCTTTTAGAAGGCAGAGCATTCAAAAGAACAAATACACAGTATAATAGTGTCACAGACACTCCCCATGCTTTGGAACAAAATTCCACACTACATTAGGCAGAGCCCCTCATTAACACCCTTCAAGAGAAACCTCGACGAGTGGATGGGTAACAGAAAATACACTCCTGGGATCACTTCATTGGCTCTGCTTGACAGAGGATCAGTTAATTAATCAATGGGGCGGCGAAAGCCAACACACTCTGGCTAGGCTTATAAATGCCCTTGGGCAGATAGCCTAGTACCTACCTATGAGCCTATAATCTAATCATAGGAGGTTACTAGGCTAGTGACCCTACAGCCTTTGCAAGCCTAGCCATGTTAATCCCAAGTATCCCCATTTGTTTGCAGAGCAAATTTATGAACAGAGTGGGTCTGTGATCAACAGAAACTACCCTTGTCTGTGTGGGGCATGGGTGCCCTCCAGGGGTGAATTTGCAGTCTCCCATCCAATTATTTAGGTTGCTTTTGAATAGGGTCAGTGAGAAGCTTGTTTTATGTGAATAGGAAGTCTATTCCAGAGAAGCGGCAGTATCTGGGAGACATGTCTGTCTCTCCAGCATGTTCTGTTAATGTCACAAGCTAGGTTGAGATCCCTAGAGTGAGTGACTCCTGTTATTTGACTTGCTGATGTGCAGCATTTCCATTAGGGCAGAGTCAGAGACTGCCCTATAGGCCAGGCACAAGTCACCTGTTAGCAGCCTATAGGATACAGAGTAAAGTGACAGGGCTTTCGTGTCCACTTAGGTCATGGTTTGGAGTCCCTGTATTTTCTTAGTGAGAAACCTCTGAGGTCTCTCCAGCTGCTCCAGGTGTCTGGTGAGGTTCAAGCAAAAGGGTGCATTAGACTCTATTAGTGGTCTGATGAGGCTTGAGTACAGTGGAGGTATAACACCCCTTGACCTGGATGCTAAGCCCTTGTTTGTGAGCTGTGCTATGTAGAAGAATTTCCTTACCTCTATGGAAACATGGTGGTCAAAGTTCAGATTGCTATCAACCAGTGTTCCCATGTCTCGCACCACTGGGTTGAAACTCAGGGTGGTGCTGTCACTATTGTAATTTGTAGGGAATTCTGTTTTCCCAAAGGGAATAATAATGCTTTTTTTTTTTTGCATTTAGTTTTAGGCCATGGCTTTGACATCAATCATTTGTTTGTTTTAGCCCTTGTAATATGTTGAGATCATTAGGGTGCTCAATGATTGCTCCCAGTTTGAAATCATCAGTGAATTTGGTTAGCCAAAGGCCATCTACTTTGGCCTAGACTTCTGAGAAATAGATGCCAAACAGTAAGGGACCCAACACAGGCCCCTGTGGTACTCCAGTGGTGCCAGGTCTACTGGTGGAGGTGGAGTCACCAGTTCTGACAGAGTGTGTTCTGTCGATAAACCAATTGGCTAACCATCTAGTAACGTAAGGGTTAATACCTATCTGGGAGAGTTTTACCATGATGCCAGAGTGGATAATTGTGCTGAAAGCCTTGGGAAGGTCGAGATAGGCTGTGTGCACTGTCTTACCTTCATCCATGGCTTTGGTGACATTCTCAAAGAAGTCTACCAGGTTTAATAAGCATGATCTACCCTTAATAGAGTCAAACTGTGTTAGGTCCAGTTTTTGGAGGTCACCTATATCCTTGTCGAAAAGGTCCATGATAATTATTTTCATGGCCTTGCAGATGATGCTAGTTAGACTTATGGGTATGTAGTTACCAGGGTCAGTTGATGGTCCCCTTTGTTCGGGGGATTACTGTTGCTGTTCTCCATTCTGCAGGAACATAGCCAGTTTTCAAGCTATGATTAAAGAGAATGTCAAGTGGGTCTGCTAGGTCTTGTTTTAGATTGTTTAGTAAACAACCTGGGATAGTATCTGGTCCTATTGAGGCTCTATTTTTGGCCTTGGTGGGTGCAGAGATGACCTGTTGTCTAAAGATACTAGGCAGAGGGCTGCTGTCAAGTATGCTTTGGGATATAGTAGGTGGGGATAGAGGGATGAAGTTTGTGTTGAATCTGTTAGCTAGCAGGTTGGTGATATCTTCCTGTGTAGTATGAGTGATCCCATCTACAACCAGTTCGGCACATAGCTAGGCATTCTCTTTTAGACTTTGGATGTAGTTACAGAATGCCTTATGATTATCCTTGGCTAGGGATGTGATTTTAGTTTTGTAATTTTTAGAAAACTTTACGAGATTTCTGGTTTTCTTGTTAAGGCTTAGGAGGGAACTCTTCCTCTGGAGAGTGATATCCCTATTGCTTTTGGACAACAGTTTCTTCCTCTTATTATGTCGTCTATTTATACTTGAAGTCCACCGTGGTGGCTTGTTTTTACAGGAAGACCTGGTTTTGATCTGGTCAGAGTGTATGCAGTCACTGAAGTGTTTGTACATAGCATTTGCGTACACTTCTGTATAGTGATCATTGATAGCTGTGATTGTGTGTGGTATGAAACTTTTTATACCATTGCTTAGTAGGTTGTAGTTAGCTTTGATCAAGTTTTTTATAATTTTTGTTCCTGTGAGTGTCTCAGTTCCAGAAGTTACTTCAAACGAGACTGATATGTGGTTTGACCTAACCAGGGATGGCGTCATGCAAGGGGAAGTACAGTGCCCCCCCCCCCATGTTGGTGAGTGCTGTGTCCAGAGCATTAATGCCCAAAGTGGGGTGAGATCTCTTCCAGAGCATTTTTGTTAACATAGTCCAGCAACCTCTGGACAAGCATGGTTTTGCTCTTGTGTGTTCCCCAGTCTACAGAAGGATAGTTGAAATCTCCCATAACTAAGGTGTTGGCCTGTATGGAGAGGATCCCAGTAAATCAAGGGAGGCAGTGTGCTTATCCTGGCTCATGGTGGGGTATCTAGGTATGAATTGAGAGCATTGGGAAATTTAAATGTACTTCTTAGTATTTCTGTTCAGTGAGACACAAGTACTTCCAACACCAGACAAAGCAATAGGTTAGCAGTAGAGAAACAACAATTCCCTTTTTTTAAAACACATTGTGTATCTTCACATAGAAATGCTGTCAGCAGTGGCAATTCGTAAATTTACAAATTATCACAAGTGACTCCTATTATAATTGAGATTTTGAAAGCCAAGAAAGAAAACATTCTGGCACAAAGATGATGCCATTGGTTCACAACATCAACAGCCACACAGAAGGAAGAGCTAGGATGTCGGATGTGACTACACAATTTTTAAAGATGTATTTTCATATAAAATCAGTATTTTATGTGAAAATAACATAAGATCACCTCCTACCTACTTGTGAACTCTGCTAAAAAGGCAGAAATGGAATGCAGATACTACATTTTGTTTTTGCCTTTTCACATGTTCTTTAAATGTAAGCATACCCCCCTTTCCAACCAATCAAAAAAGACAGACACCAGTGACATCACAAGCAGGAAGTCCAAACAGAGTACAACTTGTCTTGTATTTGACTTGCTGATCATTTTATGCACACTGGCCCATTATACACGTTGGAGGGAAACTGAGCAAGGAGGAGCAGCAGTCTGGAGGAAAGTAGCACTGAAAGCATAGCATCAGAATGGAGAATAAAGCCAGAAGCACAAACGGACACAAAAAGCTCTTTTTAGAGCTAAAGACCTGTGTCTGGGTACAAGCTAGTCTGAGGATAGAACACCTGGGCAAAGAAAGTTCCAAGATAGAAGTGCCAGCTTGTTCCTGAGACTAAAGCCCTTTGAGGTGAGATAAACTCAGACTGGTGTCTTAAGCTGCTGTGTTTCTGGGAAGAGAATCCTAGGGAAGGATATAATGCAAAGCAGAGATTGGAAGCAGCTAACTGAGAGTTCCCAGTGAATGGAAGCTACTTATCAGATGCCATCCCTTTCTAGCCAGAAAAGAGAGTCATAGGCCATTAGCATCACAGTGAGACAAGACAGTTAGATTATTAATAGTCTTGTACTCACCCCGTTGAATCCTTTTTGGCCCCATTACCCAGAATAGTGGATTAGAATACATTTGAGAGATTTACTGCTTTTGAATCCATTGGACAGGTGTGAACAGGCAGGTTGTACTGAAATGAAAAATTGATTAAGTAAAACACAACTCACTGAGAAAGGAAAACACTGACCCTTATCTGGGGATTGAACCCTGGACCCCTGTTTTCTGTGAAGTTATCACTGCCTCTGGACCGAAAAGAAATGTCTAGGCAGTTAGGTACTTGAGTAAGTTGTTTGTCTTTTCGGCTTTTCCTGGTTAGGTGTCGCCACAGCGGAACTTAGTGGGGGGCTGGCGACTTTAAATTAAAGGAGGGCTGCAGTAGACAGCTGAATGGGTGGGGACAATGGGAAGGGGTGTGGCCAACTAGAAATGGGTGGGACCATGCTCAAAACCACAACAACTGGAACTTTAATTAAATACGCTGCCCTGGGTGCCAAACAGTCATTACGAGAGTCCAAGCAAGACAAAATGAAGTGTAGAAGAAAAAAATATTTCAATGCATTGGCTACATGACAACTTACATAATAACCAGATGGAAACAGGTTGTGAGGCATGAAAAAATAAATTAGTTTTTAAATACATTACTGGAATGCCAGTCAAAATCAAGTATAAAAAAACAAGCAGCACTCAACTCAAACCACTACTCCTTGCACTGTAGTTCTAATTATAATTTATATTCAGCATTATAAAATTACCAAGTAACATGCTGAAAGTAGCAATCTCTGTGATACCCCCACTTGTAAAAATGTTTCTTATCCAAAAAAGACCCGCTGCCTGACTCAACTATCTACTTGTTTCATGGGGAAGACATGATCAAAGTAAAAAATGAACAGCAAACATGAAACAAGCTCAAGATAAATTGCTTAAAGGATTCCTGCACAAGTTATGGACCACACATGATAGACTGGCATTCTGTTTAGTTTACGGGTAAGCCTGCAAAGATGACTGCAAGTCTTTAACAAAAGATGACTGCAAGTCTCCAACAAAAGATGACTGCAAGTCTCCAACAAATGTAATGAGCTTCTGAAAATACTGTAATCCTGTCCTTTTATTACAAATACTGTCATATGCATTTCAATACCCAAGGCTTATACATTATCTAGTTATGTAAATATTCTCGGCATGGCAACAACGAAAAGGCTTTTAATGCTGGTTATTCTTTAACAGTATGCTTATTAAAGCATACTTGCATCTTACAATCTCCAACAAACTTACCTGATGGTAATTAAATCATTGCTACTTAAACAGAGCAACAGGGCACTGTGACAGCATGCATTTCCTGAATAATAAGAAGCATAAATCAACAATATAAAAATATGACAGAAAACCAGAACATTCTGCAAAATCAAGGACAGATGAAAAGCCACGGTCGTACTTGTGGTCTACCTTGGATGGGGGAATACTCTGCACACTTACACTGCATAACTGCTCCTTGCCTTCCTTGGACACATCCAGAGCCACTACAATGGGGAGTGGGGTGCAACAAGTATGTCACAATTTGAAATGTCTCTGGCTGACAGTGATGGCTCTGACACTCATACCTCTCAACTTCAGAGCAAGAAATCTGGACAAAGCCATACATAGAACTAGAAGTGGGACACAGGCCCAAAAATAAGGACAAATTTTAAATATTGCTCTTATTAACTTAGATAATAGAACAGTAGTAGATCTTGCATTAGTACAAATTTTCTGAAGGGTATGAAATCTGAAACTCAAATGTCTGCCATTATTTTTTAACTTCAATCTTTAATGACTTGTCACTAATTTGCCAAAAATACACAATTTTATGAAAAACAGACCAAAAATGTGATGCAAAAATATAAAGTTGCCACACAATACAGCTGGGAACCTGTCAAAAAAGGGACACTTTTTAATATTAACACTGTTAACTTGAGCAGCTAACAAAATAAGAGCATCTACATGCATTTCTGAAATAAAAGTAATCTATAACTCTGATCATTACAGTTATATATAATTGTAAACCCTCCACGTTTTCTTCCAAAATTGTCATTTTGAGGAGAGATTATTAGGGGGGAGCAACATTTTGAGCCAAAAGTGGGGACAATGGAGAGGTTTGGATATTCCTAATTCTACAAAGCGATTTGCACATACCTCTCAACTTCTTAATGCAGGAAATCTGGACAAGGCCAAATATATTGGGGGAACATACAAACACTACTAAAAATTGCTCTTGTATAAACTTAAGACAGTTGATAGAATAACAGGTCTTGCATTAGCATGCATTTTTCTGAAGGTTATGACGTCTGAAACTCAATGTCTGTCATTTAGTGACTTCATTCCTAAATGATTTGCTAGAAAACCACAAATTTTATGAGGAACAAACCAAAAATAAGAAGCAAATATCTATTAATTTTGCAAAAATATGGACAACTGAGAGGTATAGTTCAACCGGGGCTGTCTGAGTTTGCTACCCCCCCCTCACAAAATCATGGTCGAATGGAGCCTCCCCCCCTACAGCCATTCCAATGTCCCATTCCTTGGTTATTTTGCCCCATTTACCATAAACACTGTAATGTGCATACTGCTTTACTTCTGCAATGATTTAGATTTCATTTGAAAGTTTTATTTTGCATTTTACAGCACAAACCCTAATAGATATCTGTTAAACAAAGCAATGCAGTCTCACAATGAAAATAGACTTAGCATTAAAACTTCTCTGCCCTTGAAACTCACATGCATTGAAACAGCATTGAAACCCACATTCAAAGAAAATACATTTTGCCAGTGGCAGATAAAGATTAACTCTGGGCTGTTTTCAAAATCATAGGCCCCTTGAACATGAAACATACACATGCTCTTTGATACACCTTCCTGACTGTATTACATTATATTCCTTGTACAATACAGTACAGTTGTTAGAGGACATTTTAAATTTATTGTTTTGAACATTTTTCCAGTAAACAATGAAACAAAATGCATACACCAATGACAAAACTGCCCAATTCAGAACATTTCCATCATAAAAAGTCTACTCAACCTTCTATAGTCCACCAGTATCAGTAAATATGCACAATCTCTGAAGTAGTAAAATCCACATTAAAGAAATCTGTAACTAATAAAGAGAGGTTGCTGCTAGCAAACAACTTTATATGTCATTGTTTCATCTACAAATAAAGTGCCTGTTGCCCTTGAAGAATAAATTGCCTATGTTGCATGCATTAAAAAATGATAAGCTAGTAATACCACAATAGGGAATGGATAGCAAACAGATAACAGGTTCATAGTTACTAGGTATCTTTGCCAAAAAGGACTCCAGCATCCACTACCTTTACAACACAGTACAGTATCAGCAATGCATCAACCTACTGTGGGAGAAGAACCCACAGCTTTCTGCATCAAAAGCAAGTACACTACCTGTTGCGCTATTAACAATGCAAGCAGACGTAGCATAAGCAGCACTAAGCTTTTGTTCCCCTGCAACACTCAGCTCCTTGTAAAATCTACTCGACACTCAGATGTATCTCTGAACTTTGCAGCACAAGAAATCTGGAAAAAAGCCAACATTTATTGGGGGGGGTCAAAAGGCCAAAAACCAGGGACACATTTTAAACATTGCTTGTATAATGTTGGAAAGTTGCTAGAATAAAATGCTGTGTTACCACCATACATTTCACTGCCACGTCTTGAACCCAGGGGACCCTGTGCAAAACAGTCAGAGCAACATACCACTATGCCAAATCAGCTGTTTTGTGAAAGAGGAAGATGAAAACTTAAATGGCTACCATTTAGTGAATTCAGTTCTCACCTTAGCACAGCTGTCAACCTCTTAGCACAAAACACTTGAACAAATCCAATAATGGGTGAATACAGCCCCCAAACATTCAGTGAATTCAGTTCTCACTATAGCTCTCAATCTCTTAGAAAAAACACCCGGACAAAGCCAGTAATGGTGGAATATAGCCCCCAAACATATTCAATGAATTCAGTTCTTACCATAGCTCTCAACCTTTTCACAAAACCTGGATGAAGCCAATAATGGGGGAATACAGTCCCAAAAATAGGGACAAATTTCAAATATCCATTTTATACACTTAGAAAATTGCTAGAATAAAAGCTTTTGTGTTACCATGCACTTTCTGAAGAATATGAAGTCTGATATTCAAATGCGTGTCATTTTTAACATTTGTTAACCAGGGAAGTCTGACTTGGAACAAAAGCTAATTTTTAGCAGAGGCCCCGGGAGAAACACTCCAGACAGACACATGTCTTTGTAAGATGGGAGGACACTAGAGGAAACAAAAACAGGGAGGGCATACAGACTCTACACAGAAGGTAAGGCACCCCCAGCCAAGAATCAAACCAGAGAACATGTAGCTGTTAGACAACAATGCTACCACTGCACCAATGCATTACTGGCTTTGCAAGGACACAAAAATACAGAAATCACAGATTTTATGAGGAACAGAACAAGTTTGAGGGAAAAATCTGCAACATTTTTACAAATGGTGGTGGGTAGGGAATTCAGGCTCTTGCCACCTGGGCCCAAGGTACAGGGTTCAAGCCTTATTCTCTACCCACCACCTTGTAGCACCTGGGGCATTTCACACACAACCTGGGATAGGTCTGCTCATTGCAGCACTAAATCCTTCCACAGCTTCATCCATTGGAGCATTAAATCCTTCCACAGCCATTGGAGCACTACAAGCCCGCAAGATGTTCTTCCCCTAACGAGACTCCCAGCCTGCCAACATTGCAGTCCGATCCCTTTCCAGTGACAGTCTATGCAGTTACAACTGCATAGACTTCTGGGATCCCTGCACTTGAATGCTGCTGAGACAGTCTGAGCATGCTCCAGACTGTCTCAGCAGCAGTCCGGATATTGGAAATGCTGCTAGTGCACATGCGCGAAGGTCTGCTACTTGCAATCAATTTTTTCTTTTCTTTTCTTTCTATTTTTTTTTCTTTTCTTTTCTTTCTTTTTTACAGCTGGGGGGGGGGGGGCTGCAGTCCAGCAGTCAAATAGCACAGGCCACCCCTGGCGGAACTCCAGTCCACTAATGATTGGCAGTAGATTTTCACGAACGCCGAGGTGCCAGCTTGATGTTCAACCTTCAACGAAGGCACACCCATTTACTCATGTCTTTCGAACGCCCACCCAACCACGGGGAGGACATGCAGACTCCACACAGAAGGCACTCCCCGCACTCCAGCTGAGAATTGAACGGCAGAACCTCTTGCTGTGAGGCAGCAATGCTACAGCTACACCACCGTGGATCCTAGGTACTTGAGTAAGTAAAAACAGAAAAGTACGGAGAAAAGCAAAAACTATATGAACAAACAGAACTACATAAATAGGCCCAGTTGTTTGGCACCAGTAGTTGACAATCTTATAAAAAACACAGGAATAGGCCATATTAGTTCAAATCAAAGAAGTATGCTCAGACAGAAGTAATAAACAGCATTCATACTGCTAAATAAATAGGCCCAGTTGTTTGGCACCAGTAGTTGACAATCTTATAAAAAACACAGGAATAGGCCATATTAGTTCAAATCAAAGAAGTATGCTCAGACAGAAGTAATAAACAGCATTCATACTGCTAAAAGTAGGAAGAATAAAAGAAAAGCTCTTCTGGTGCAGATTAGATAGGGAAGTGCCAAGGGGTTAAATAACAGCAGAAGAAAGGGCAAACAGAGAGACTTTATAGGTTAAGTGACAACCCCCCTAGCCATACAATATCTGCTTCCATTATCACTTTCTTGTACCAGTGAGGTAGATTACTAACCTATGAGGTTGAAGGAGTGGTAAAAGGAACAGGTGAAGGAGGTGTTGAAGGTCTGGCAAAAGGAACAGGTGAATGAGATGTTCCATATCTAGGCTAGCAGTGGGACTTAGGGGCATGTGGGTATGGTCAAAATATGGCATGTAATAGAACAGGAAAGTTAAAGTGTGAAACATGGGAACTCAGGGGCCTGGTGTGGGAGATGAGACTAGGAGGTGGGGACATCATGGAAGCAGAAAGCCAGGGTAGGACATCAGCAGGGTCAAGCAAGAGTGGTATGTGATCAGAAGTGGCCAAAACAAGGGGAGAACAAGTGTGAGACTAGTAGGGACCAGGAAGGTAAGTCCATAGTGAGGAATGAAAACAAGAGGGAATGGGAAATAGATGGGGTTGGGAAACAAGAAACTGACAGGAAATGGCATGGAGAAGTAAGAGATCCAATGGAAATGAATGTTCAGCTGGAGAAGGTCAGACAATGGGTGAGTGAGATGACAGATGGTGCAGAGAGTAGGTGAATTTAGGTTAATACACAGAAGATGACAGAAACTAAAATAAATAAGATTCCAATGAAGAAGCAAGTTGAGGCAGGAATATGAGAGCCCCAAGAGAAGACTGGTTGTGGAAGACAAAAAGAAAGTTGATTGGTGGAGGATGGTGGTATGGAACAGAAGGGGAGTAACAGAAGAGAAGAGGATGGCTCAGTAAATAGCTAGGAAAAGCCAAGAAGTTATGGATCCCATTGCTAAAGCTGCTACCTTTGCCTCTGACTTCCACTCCCATTTAAATAGTTGTATTGATAAGACAATCCCTATCCACACCAAATACAAGAATTTTTTTAAACAAATCCCTGTGATGGAATACCCATATAAATAAATTATATAACAAGAGAAAGAAACTGTTTAATGCTTATAAGAAATCTTAAGTCACTTATAGATTAGTACTAGGCTAACTGCCTGTGTGAGCCATTTTAAGCCTAGCTAATTACCCCATGTGAGAATCAAACCCTGCTCCTTGTGTTTGTAAGGTAAATACCTTACCCATTATGCCAACCTCCCACTTGCCTTGCAAGTTAAACTTAAGCAAATTAACAAACACCTTAAGGGAACCATTCGGAAGCTTGTTGCTGATAAACTTAAAATAGTTAATAAAAAAATAATACTGCAGTCTCTTTTCCACAGGAAATAGCTAATATCTTAGCTAAAAAAATTGTACAAATTTTACTCCACCCACAGTTATAGCTATTCCACAGGTTCCACAATCCAAGCCAGCCCCTTTAATTACTATGACACACAGTACTCTCAATAACTAAGAATACTTCATCTATGGGTCCTGATATACCAGGTTGTCTGATTATCTGTGCCAAATATAGACTTTCTGAACCCCTTTAATCTAAGCCTCTCCACTGGTTACTTTCATGAAGCCTGGAAAATAGCCATTGTAATGCCATTAGACAAGGATGGCCCATCCATGGACCCTGGCAACTATAGATCGGTTAGTCTCACTAGCCTAATATGTCAACCTACTGAGCACATTTCACAGACTTCATTAATGTCAACATTGAAAATCTCTTAAGCTTGGACCCTCATCAATTTTGTAGCCTCATTAATTACTTTGAAAAAGTAACCAAAGAAGTGGAAAGTGTTTATGCAGCGTATACAGTATAACTAGATCTGGCCAATACATTTGATACTATTCACCATGCAGGCATTACTGATAGACTTGTAAATCTGAATATAAATCCTTATACTATGCGGTGGATAGCTAACTGGTTGTCTAACAAACCAGAACCCATGTGGTTAGAGTCACCTGTGCTACTTCTGAAAGCAAAAAAGTTACCAGTGGTGTACCAAAGGGTCAATTATGGGTACCCTCCTATTTGAAATCTATTTCTCAGACATTCAGGACAGCACTTATGGCATTTGTTTAACTAAGTTTGCAGACCACTGTAAATTAGATGTTGTTATTCAATCTTCAACTGACTCACAATTGCTCCAGCGTGGGTTAGACCATGTTAACAATTGGTGCAAGGACAATGGTCTCACACTAAATGTAAAAAAATTGTAACTTAGTTATCACGTAGGTTATGGAATCCACTCCAGTCAGACACTGCTGTAAGGGATCATGACACTCTTGCTGATAATTCCTTATCATTTGACCATCATGGCTCCACAGTACTTCAAAAGGTCTTTGATTTGTGTCATATAATTTCTAAAAGGCATCTCCACTAAATCCAAAGAAGCCTTAATTCCCCTTAACTCATTTCTTATCAGCCATGTTATTAAATATGATGCATCTTTTGGAGTGTATTTGTCTAAACATATCACACAACTTTAGACACCTCAGAGATTAATAACTAAAAAGATCAGGGGCCTCAGAAAACTTAGTTATTACAAGAGACTGGTAGCCCTTTCTGTTTTACAGACTCCTATCTGGA
Organism: Protopterus annectens; assembly: GCF_019279795.1. Classification (NCBI taxonomy): domain Eukaryota; kingdom Metazoa; phylum Chordata; order Ceratodontiformes; family Protopteridae; genus Protopterus; species Protopterus annectens. Next base: position 1,160,730,258 of record NC_056747.1, on the reverse strand, counting down.
CATCTGTGTCTAGCCTTTCAAACAATGAAAGATCCAACCCTATTTGACCTCTTATTCCTTCACACAACTAATGGTACCTCAAATTCTTGGTTAAAGGAACTAAAACTTCATCAACAGATAAGTAACGTGTGTTGGCATGATAGATCCTTATCCCAACATATCCCTCAGCTCTGGAACAAGCTTCCACTACAAGTCAAGCAGAGTAGCACTGTTGCCACCTTCGAGGTAAAACTAGATAATTGGATAGGCAGCCTCAAATTTTCCGCCAGCCTCTCTTGCCTTGCCCTCCTTGGGACTAGAGGGAACTTCTGACTATGGCTACGCTTGTAATGGTCTGCAGACTGATTGTCTGGTACTTATCTATGAACCTGTAAGAGGGGAGAATAAATATGCTGGGAAGGAGGAGAACAAGGATGATATCAAGGCAAGGGGGTAAATTATTAAACAGATAAGGAAGACCAAGACTGAAATGGAGAGAAAATTGGCTTAAGAGGTAAAGCAGGGAGGGAAATAATTCCTCAAGTACATTTTGGAGACAAACCAGTGTACAGTTATTGCCAAGGAGAGTTGATAGTTTAACCACCTCCATTTCCCTGACAGCAGAGCAGTAGTTAGGCAAATTAGTGTTCTGGGCAGTCTCCCAGAAAGATAAAGTTGAAGAGCAAAAAAGAGAGAGAGAGAGAGAGAGAGAGAGAGAGAGAGTGACAGAGAAAGAAAGAAAAAAAAACAACATTCATTTAAACAGCTACTTTTAAAAACTGTTTAAATAAATAAGTCACTAAAAGAATCACAGGCCTAATGCAGGTGCCCTATACTGACCACCTCAAAAAACTCCAGCTATACTCTGTTGCATAACGTCTACTCCTTCAGGGGGTCCAGGGAAGTAAATAGTGTGGGAAGAAATAGCCAGGGAATTGTTATGGCTAAGCTTGTATAGGCCCTAGGGCCGATAACCTAGTACCAACCTATGAACATATGAACCTATACTAAGGCATGCCTCCTAACAGTTTACACCCAGAGCAGCCATCTTCTTCACCCCACTCTGACTATGGCTTCGATTGAGAGGGTAACAGCAGAGCTAGATTTGGTCCATCTTGTGCTCCAGTAAAATATTTGATTTGGTATCATATTGAAGATTGGTAAACTGAAAGAGATTAGGCAACAATTTACAAAATGGCTTGGTGGAATTGTAAGGAAAAACTCAGTGGGTGATATTTAAGGAAATCTGTCAGATGGGTAAAGGGAAAGAAAATGCCATATTAGTATCCTGTGGAGTTGTCGATGACAATGAGCTGTTCTTATCCAAACAGCACTCCCCCTTCCTGGTAGCTTCCGCCATAGATGATATTACCCTGCTGTTAGTCTGCCCAGACGGGCCTTCACCTACTTCCAACCGATTGGCAGTCTCAGATATTGCATCACCACACAAAGATGGATTGATAGGCGTGGATTTTCTATGCAAATCAGTATATATAGGTGGCCGTGTTGACGTCACAGTTGTGGGTGTAGCTTTCGGTACAATGCGAGCCATAACAGTTCTATTATTGGCATTGTGAATGCCATATGCGTTGTTCGCAGTGTTTTCAGCATTGTTTCCAGGCCAGGAGAAGACTTGACCTAGACACAAATCATTTAAATAACGCTCCAACTTCTTCTTGTCAAGCAACTGCTTGTTGTCAAGAATAGAAAGTCTTAGCGTAGTTCCGCATAGGAAAAGAGGGAGCATAGGGAGTACTAACAACAGTGGTCAATGAATGAAGAGGAATATGATGGTAATTCCCTGCTCTAACAAAAATTTGAAGGTTACAAACATTATTAATAAGAATTGGGATATCCCAACTACTGACGATAGGATTGCAAAGTTAGTAGGTCAACAACCTAGTTTTTCATATAGGAATACCAAGTCATTAAAGAGGCTATTGTGCTATGAGGACAACAAAAAAGTACCTATCTTATCCCTCAGACAAGGCACTTTTCCATGCAGAGGATGCAATCAATGCCTCTATATGTCTTGCAATAATCATTTTATACACCCTGACACAGGATATGAATATAGATTTAATTTATATGCTGACTGCAAATCTAGAGACTTAGTTTATCTTGCAGTCTGTCAGACATGTCAGTCTTTTTATATAGGCAAAACTAATAGTAGCCTTCCTGAATGTGTTAGAGAGCATGCATATGCGATCTATAGGGAGGATGACCGCAATGCACTAGCCAGACATGTCTTAGATGTAGGAACATTACATAAGTTTAAATTTAATGTCTTAGAGTTAATAAATAAAACAGATAGACTAGGTGACATTAGGAACCATACTGAGGAAAGTGAAAATAGGTGGATATTAAAACTCTAGAGTCACAGGGGGCATGGATTAAATGAAAATGTGACTCTGAAGCCATTCCTAGCAGCACACCCCTATTTACATTGATTTTAAAGTGTAAATGTTTTATTTATGACTTTTATATTAATGTTTTATTCATGATTTTTTTATATTGGTTCTAGTGTTTCACTAAGACTTTTTTGTTTAGTTATCTTTTATATATATATATATATATATATATATATATATAAAACATATATATTAGTGTATATATTATCTCTCAGACATATGCATATGAACACACAATAATTTTTATTTCATTTGTTGGTTCCTAAGTGTATATGTCTTTAAATGTTCTAATTAGTTTAGTTAATTAGGAAATGAATTTAATGTGATTGAGTCAAATTTATAGGCAGTACTATTTAAATGGATGTGCTTTTGTGTAGTTATTAAAGGCTGAAGAAGCGTCATTTGGACGTGAAAGCGCTTACTTTTACTGCAGCTATTAAAGGATTTATTTTCATACTTTTGCTGTGGCGAGTCTCATCTGTGTTTTTGGAAATATAATGTAATATAAATCTGTATTCCCAAGGACCTGTGTTGAAGAATAGACTTGGGAACTTATAATGACAGTCAAAGGAAGAAAACAATAGCAGCTGAAGTGGGGTGCAGCTCTTCAACAATGACAGTCAAAGGAAGAAAATAGTGGCTGAAGTGGGGTGCAGCTCTTCAACAATGACAGTCAAAGGAAGAAAACAATAGCAGCTGAAGTGGGGTGCAGCTCTTCAACAATAGTCAAAGGAAGAAAACAATAGTGGCTGAAGTGGGGTGCAGCTCTTCAACAATGACAGTCAAAGGAAGAAAACAATAGCAGCTGAAGTGGGGTGCAGCTCTTCAACAATGACAGTCAAAGGAAGAAAACAATAGTGGCTGAAGTGGGGTGCAGCTCTTCAACAATGACAGTCAAAGGAAGAAAACAATAGCAGCTGAAGTGGGGTGCAGCTCTTAAACAATGACAGTCAAACGAAGAAAACAATAGCGGATGAAGTGAGGTGCAGCTCTTCAACAATGACAGTCAAAGGAAGAAAACAATAGTGGCTGAAGTGGGGTGCAGCTCTTCAACAATGACAGTCAAAGGAAGAAAACAATAGCGGCTGAAGTGGGGTGCAGCTCTTCAACAATGACAGTCAAAGGAAGAAAACAATAGCGGCTGAAGTGGGGTGCAGTTCGTTGGAAGGTAAGGAGTCCATCATACAGCCACTGCCCCTGGCAAAGTCCAGAGGGAATTATAATGGTAGCATGTTGCCCTAGCATAGACAATGCGATGATAGATGTGATGTTTGCTCTGAGAGTGTTGATGGAGAAGTACAGAGAAGGTCAGAAGGAGTTGCATTGTGTCTTTGTGGATTTAGAGAAAGCATATGACAGGGTGCCTGGAGAGGAGTTGTGGTATTGTATGAGGAAGTCGGGAGTGTCAGAGAAGTATGTAAGAGTGGTACAGGATATGTACGAGGGTAGTGTGACAGCGGTGAGGTCTGCGGTGGGAGTGACAGATGAGTTTAAGGTGGAGGTGGATAACATCAAGGATCAGCTCTGAGCCCTTTCTTATTTGCAATGGTGATGGACAGGTTGACAGACAAGATCAGGCAGGACTCCCCGTGGACTATGATGCTTGCAGATGACATTGTGATCTGTAGTGAGAGTAGGGAACAGGTGGAGGAGACCCTGGAGAGATGGGGATATGCTCTAGAGAGAAGAGGAATGAAGGTCAGCAGGACTAAGACAGAATATATGTGTGTGAATGAGAGGAAGGATAGAGGAATGGTGAGGATGCAAGGAGTAGAGGTGACGAAGGTGGATGAGTTTAAATACTTGGGATCAATAGTTCAGAGTAATGGTGAGTGTGGAAGAAAGGTGAAGAAGAGAGTACAGGCAGGATGGAGTGTGGGGAGAAGAGTGTCAGGAGTGATTTGTGACAGACGAGTACCAGTAAGAGTGAAAGGGAAGGTCTATAAGAGGGTAGTGAGACCAGCTATGTTATATGGGTTGGAGACAATGGCATTGACAAAAAGGCACGAGTTTGAGCTGGATGTGGCAGAGTTAAGGATGTTAAGATTTCCACTGGGTGTGACGAGGGTGGACAGGATTAAGAATAAGTATATTAGAAGGTCAGCCCAGGTTGGAAGGTTTGGAGGCAAAGCCAGAGAGGCAAGATTACGTTGGTTTGGCATGTGCTGAGAAGGGATGCTAAGTATATTGGGAAAAAGATGCTAAGGATGAAGCTACCAGGTAACAGGAAAAGAGGAAGGCCTAAGATAAGGTTTATGGATGTGGTGAGAGAGGACATGCAGGTGGTTGGTGTGACAGAGCACAATGCAGAGGACAGGAAGAAATGGAAACAGATGATCCACTGTGGCAACCCCTAACGGGAACAGCCGAAAGAAGATGATGATGTTGCCCTAGCATAGATAAATGTGTGATATTAGTATGTATATGCACACTGTTCCTTGTAATCTGTACCATATCTCTCAAAATATCAAAAACAAATCTCAACAGAATCAGGGACAAATCCAGAAACAATCGGGGATAATCAGGGACACTTAAAATATTTGTACTATTAACCTGAGATGTTAACAGAATAAGATAATATGGATTAATATACATTTACTGAATTAAAAGAAATCTAAAACTCTTTCAATTATTCTCATTATTTATTAAGTGCAATTCACCACCTTTTTTTCTAAAAGTCACCAGTCTTGGAAGAATTAAGATGGACAGAGCTAAAATTTGAGCAAAATGAGGGAGATGCCTGAAAATCATGGAGAGCTGAGAGGTATGATCTGTACATGTTTATAGCCATGCACACTGCAGAGGGAATCCTAAATGCTTCCAATGTGCAACTGCACATGTGTGGCAGCTGAAGTTACTACTGCCACGTATGGCTTGAAAACTAATTTCATATGCAGCTTGAACATATAATTGCCATACAATTCTTGTTTAAAGATTGCTGTGAGTATATGGCTGTACAGGCTATTGTTAAACAGTCAGCATTTCATTATGCGGTGTATATGGCTTAATAAGAGCTTGAGTAGGTGCAGACTTTTTAATGAGTATTAGTCTCTGAGAGATAGAGATAGAAAGTAATGCACAAATTAACCCCCCCCCACATAACCTCTAGAAACTTCTTAACTAACATACCCCCGCCTAATAAATGCCCATAATACACAGGGACACAATTGGATTGAATTGCACAGCTAGTCTTATAAAGGCCTTGGTGGGTCATTACCCTTGTATATAACTCTGAACCTGTGAACTAAGGAACTTACAATAAGCCCAGAGTCCCTTATAGTATTAGAAATCTTGTATTTAGCCAACTCATTGTATTATTGCCATAATTTCTGAGCATAGTGATAAATCTTTTAATGAATGTGTTAACGGGTTTGCTGTAAAGGAACTAATAACATCATTATTTTGATTATTTGTGAGTGTGTCCAAAAACATTCTATCAAATGCATCTCCTTTCCTGACACATATAAATGTATGTAGTTTCTATGACTCAAAACCTAGAAGGTCCAAAACAATTTTTTATCAAAAAATTCTTGTCAGTCAATCAAACTTCTGAGGCTTGTGAGATTTACTTTTGTTCTCAGGTTCATAGGTGTTTACTAGGCTAATGACCACAAGAACCTTTTAAGCCTAGCCATGCATTCCATATCTTTGACAAGTTCTGGTACCCTTAAAATACAACACAATATCAATAATCCATCTACATGCTCTGGGAGTAGAACCCACAGCCTTCTTCATAAGAAGTGAGTACGCTACCTGTTGTGTTACTAACAATGCTTTCTTTTTATACAGTATGTCATTTTTCACTTTCGTTCCCACATTTTCATTCTGATGCATTAATCAAGTTAGTTCTTCAATTTCCTCTTTCTACAGCCATTCACCTCACTCTCAACTACCTCATTGCTTCCTCACTCATCCAGCTTTCCTGCATATTAAGTATTATCAGCCTCTCATCCAGGTCAGCTGGTCACATGAGGTCATCACACTTCAAACAAATCATCCATTCTCCAGGACCATGTTCTTCTTCATTCTCCACTATAGTCTCCATACAGTCCCGTGTAAAGCACTAGTTCAGATTTGTATCTTTTTTTATCAGTTTTACTAACAAAACCAATTCATCTGCAGCTGCCTTGTGATATCACTACTTCATTCTCCACATTGGGGCTTCCTTGTGACATCACTACTTCACTGTTCACATTGGGGCTGCCTTATGACATCACTACTTCACTCTCCATTTTGGGGCTGCCTTGTGACATCACTACTTCACTGTCCACACTGGGGCTACCTTGTGACATCACTACTTCACTGTCCACATTGGGGCTGTCTTATGACATCACTACTTCACTCTCCATTTTGGGGCTGCCTTGTGACATCACTACTTCACTGTCCACACTGGGGCTACCTTGTGACATCACTACTTCACTATCCACATTGAGGCTGTCTTGTGACATCACTACTCAACTGTCCACATTGGGACTGCCTTATGACATCACTACTTCATTCTCCACATTGGGACTTCCTTGTGACATTGCTACTTTACTCTCCACATGTGGCTTTACCTTCGTAGGTTCATAGGTAGTTATTAATCTAGTGGCACTACAGCCTTTATAAGCCTAGCCATGTTAATCCCAGGTTTTCCCAATTTTCCTTGGTTAGATGGATGTACTTTACAGATCAGCACTGATTACCTCTGTCCATGAGGGACTTGGGTGCCACCCTAGGATGAATTTGCGGTCACCCATCCATTTGTCCAGGCTGCACATGAATAGTGTCATTGATGAGCTCTGCTTCACATGAATTGGAAATTTATTCCAAAGCAGCAGCAATCTCTGGGAGAAATACCTGTCTCTCTAGCATGTTTTGTTAATATTAATGGGAGGCAAACCTGTCTCTCCAGCATGTTTTGTTAATGTCACTGGCAGGGGTGAGATTCTAGAGTGAGTGACTCTAGTGCCATTTGATTTGCTGATGTGCAGGATTTCCATCAGGTTGGGGTCAGAGACTGCTCTGTAGGCCAGGCACAAGTCAACTCTCAGTAGCCTTTATGATACAGAGTACAGTGACAAGACTTTCAGTCTATCCATATAGGTCATGGTTTGGAGGCCCTGTGTCTTCTTAGTGAGAAGCCTCTGTGGTCTCTAGAGTTGCTGCAGGTCTCTGGTGAGATACATGTAGACGGGAGCATTGTACTCTATTAATGGTCTGATAAGGGTCAAGTAAAGTGGGGTTATAACATTCTTAGACCTGCATGTGATGCCTTTACTTATGAGATGCACAATGTAGAAGGCATTCCTTACCACCATGGAGACCTGATGGTCAAAGATGAGATTGCTGTCGACCTGTGTTCCTAGATTTCGCACTACTGGGTTTGAACTTACAGGGGTGCTGTCAATATTATAATTAGTGGGGAATTCCACTTTGTCAAATGGGATAATAGTGCACTTTTTTGCGTTTAGTTTTAGACCATGACTTTGGAACCAGGCATTTGTTTGTGTTAGCCCCTCCTGTAATATAATAACATGGTTGGAATACTCTAGGGTACTCAATGATTGAAACTAGTTTACAATCATCCGTGAACTTAGTAAGCCAAATGCTATCTACTTTAGACTGGACTTCCAAGAAATAGATTCCAAATAAAAAGGGACCAGTACAGATCTTTGTGGTATGCCACAGTTGACAGGTCTACTGGTAGAGGTGGAGTCTCCATTTTTGAAAGTATGTGTTCTGTTGGAGAGCCAATTAGCTATCCATCTAGTGATGCAAGGGTTAGCATCTAGCTGAGAGAGTTTTTCAATAATATCCAAATGGGGGATTGTGTCAAAGGCTTTGTCTAGGACCAGATAGGCAGTATGCACTGTCTTACCTTCATCCAAGGCTTTGGTGACTTTCTTGAAGAAGTCTACTAGGTTCAGTAAGCACAATCTATCCTTAACAAAGCCCTACTGGGTTGGGTCTAAAGTATGAAGGTCGCCTATGTCCTTGTTGATAAGGTCCATGATGTTCCTTACCATGGCCTTGCAGATGAGGCTGGTTAGACCTATGGATCTATAGTTCCCAGGGTTGGTTGATGGCCCCCCCTTTATACAAGGGGATTACTGTTGCTGTTCTGCATTCTGTTGGCACAAAGCCAGTTCTCAGGCTATGGTTAATGAGAACAGCAATTGGGTCAGCTAGGTCCTGTTTTAGATTGCTTAGTAAGTAACCTTGGATGTTATCTGGTCCAAGTGAGGCTCTGTTTTTGGCCTTGGAGAGCATAGATATGACTTTATCTCTAGAGATACTAGGTAGAGAATTGGTGTCAGGTATCTTCACTTTCTTCCTCTGCCATTACTCACTATAAGAAACATCCTGACCCAGACAGCTGGGGGCACTTTAGTTTTTATTTTCATCAGAACAAAAACAACATAAATACATATGATTTACATATTTTCTTTCTAAAGCAAATTACTCACCCATACAATTTCTTTCACATAAATATCAGTATCAATAAAACAGTGAATGAATGAATGAATGAATGAATGAATGAATAAATAAATAAAACAATGGATTAATAAGTAAATAAATAAACACATTACTCACCCATGGGCATGATATCAAGTCCAAGTGACCTCTCTCACATAAATATATAAAGCAATAAATGAGTGAATAAACAAACAAATAATCAAACAATAATAAAATTACTATATTCCATAAAAATGTCCCTTAATCAAATGTTTCTTTTCCATTTTCATATCTTCCTACTTATGTCATCCCTTTTCCATAACCAGAAATTTATTCTAAGGTTTTGTGGATCCTCCTCATCTCATAATGTCTCTCGTTTCAAACTTCCCAAATACATATTAAAATTTCCCTTGTGTCCTAGCCAACAATTCTATTCCATAAACCAAGGAGTGCAATTTCCAGTGTGTGTGTGTGTGTGTGTGTGTGTGTGTGTGTGTGTGTGTGTGTGTGTGTGTGTGTGTGTGTGTGTGTGTGTGTGTGTGTGTGTGTGTGTGTGTGTGTGTGTGTGTGTGTGTGTGTGTGTGTGTGTGAGAGCACATGTATACTGGCATCCTCCAACATTCAGGCACACACCCAGTGAATAAGCTAATTACTTATTATTTACATCCAACTGTTCTTCCTATGGTTATAAATGATAAGCAAGTGTTACAGAGTGAAACTATGCAAATTAATTCACAGAGGTTACCTAAGCAATGAAAACAGACTAGTGATTTACATATTTTAATAAGTGATTTAACCTAATGATACTGGGAGGTTAACTAAAGTGACTCAAGATGAACATGTATTGTACTATAACTGCATAGAATGACTAGATGAAAAGTTTACATTTACCGGAGACATTTAGACAAGCTGTACAGAGATAATGATTTCCTTTAAAGTATTCTTTTTTACACTGTGGTAGTTCCCCTATATTTTACAATAGCCTTGATCATCCATACACAGTGTAAACAATGTGTAGGAAGTTGTATGTTTGTTGTGATGGTACCACATGTTAACCAACAAACAGAGGTAAATTACTTATCTGAGTGAGTCTGTCTAAGCTAAAAAAAAGTTTCATAGGCATGTTCTATAGTTGTTGTTGGGATCCACTACAGAATTACCCTGAACTCACACATGGTAAATGTTCAAGGAAAACAGTTCCCTTTTTTTTTTCAGGGCAAGTCCTCACATACCTTACTTCCACACACACACACACACATACACACACACACACACACACACACACACACACACACACACACACACACACACACACACACACACACACACACACACGCACGCACACACACACACACACACACACACACACACACACACACACACACACACTCACACACACACACACACACACACACACACACACACACACACACACAGATATTAACAATATATCATTGCATTAAAAATCAATCAAGAGCATGTGCTTAAAATTAAGAATAGTAACAAAATTAGTATTTTAATGAAAAATGAAATTAAAAAATGAGTGTGTCAGCTATGATTTTGTTCTATATATAAACTCTGTCAGTGTATAAGCTGGGAGAAGTACCTGTTAAGGCATTAAATATTTAACCTTTTTGTAATAAAATCAGTAACGATCTCTACAGAACTGTCTATAAATGTATTTTTTTTAATTATCTCTATAGCAGATGAAATGCAAAATGTGGCAGCGGTGGTAATGTTTGAAAGCAGAGAGAGTGCCAATATTTGGAGCTTTCTGAACTGATGTGGATAAGAGACACGGGAAAGGGATGGGAAACTTTCAGATATGTACCATTCCCAAGGAAAGTATTTTTTAAGCCATATACATGACCACTGTAGTTGTCATCTATCTGTATCCAAACAGACACATGCACAATGCTTCTAAATCAGTCATGCACTCTTTTTAAAGCTACATGAAAGTACACATACAGCACAACTCAGGTGTTGTTTATAAAGTTATTTGCAAAAAATAAAAAGTGCTGCATAATATTTGCAATGACTGTAGTTATCAAACAATAGAAAAGAAAATCAAATGTTTATAGCTGAAATGTGAAATAGTCAAAAAACGAAACCTTAAACAACCCCTGTCCATTTTACTGTAAAAACTTCTAATCTTATACATTAAACAGCTGACTGAAAAGTTGTGATATTAAAGCATCCTGAAAATCCACAGGGAGCTGGTATTCATATACACCAACAATGAAGACTTAGGGAGAAAAACTCTGTGAAACAAGAAATTACAGTAATAGACTACAGCATAGTCTGGTTGAATATAACAAGTGTAACAGTATGAGCAAAGAAATTTTGTACAATCAAAAAAAGGAAACATGAGAATTAAAAACAACATACTGCTTTGCCCCCCTGTATCGCTTTACTCATGTGTGCTAGCCCTAACCCTTCCCATACCACTGCTCCTAACTCCGACCTTACACATTAGGGCACTAAACACACTTTGTCTAGCAAACAGTACATGACACAAGACAAATGCAGACACTCAAATGCACACTTCAAACACACCAGTGTCAAAACACATTATACATCCATCCTCTTCCCTGCTTCTTAATCTAATCAGAACTGCAAACACTCCTGCATGCACACATGCCCAAAGCACGTGCACACACACACACACACACACACACACACACACACACACACACACACACACACACACACACACACACACAAAACTCCAATGCTGAAATTTCTGTTACAAACTAAAGTTTTAGATACAACCCACTCTCACTTACCTTATATTCGATAATCCACAATTCAACTACTTCACTTCTAGACAAATTAGAACATTCAATCATATTCACTACTAAAACTTGCTGCAAAGCATACCTGCAATCAAATTATTGAGGAATACATTAATTCAACCATACCTTACTGGATAAATCAGACAGAGATCTTTTTTTCAGACTTTACAGAATTAAATTTATTATACCACACATATGTAGAGGAAAGTGAGATTTGAACTCTACCTTCGCTAACGAAAGAATGCACTTTACTTTTACATTCCATGTTTTTTAAAGACTTTTATTTAAATGATCACTTAGCATAGACATAATTACATCAATAGAAAAGAAAACAAACCATATTATGTCATATTCATGCATCATACATTACTTACATGTTCTCTTTGTTAACAATTATTCATTCCAACATTACATAAATTGAACATTATTCTACACATATTGTTACAACAACTTCTGTTTATTTCTGTGTAATTTGTTTCTTCCCTTTTCTAATGATAGTACATCAATTGCAGTTGGTTTACTTTTTCATTTTCATTTTCTAGTAATCGCTCTTTTGGCATTAAACGTAATAAGATCGTACTTAATATAGACAATTCAGATCCTGTGTCCTAGTTTCAAAAGAATAATTTCCTTAGTTACAGCAACTTGCTCCTTAAACATTTCTGAAAGCATACTCTGAAGGGAGTATATTTTAAAAACTCCCAAATCATTGCACTCCCATAAAACATGTTCTCATTTACCCCTCTGTTTTCCTTCATACCTCCTTCATTTGCTACCTACCTGATGAAAAATGTTCTAATTCTCTGAAGTCTGCTTCAGGTATAGAAATTCCCATGCAAACACGTTCAAGCAAAAATCCTAAACCTTCTGCATTTTGTTGCATATGTAGGAGCTATACAGATGTCCTCCCATTGTTCCTTTGTAAATTGCCTTTCCTGTCTATCTTCCTCATCTTTTCTAACCCCCTCTGACTGATTCTTATAGTTATCATGCAATATTTTATATGCCCTACTAATTAATCCATTTTAAACAGCAGCATCTGTTCTAGACTCAAGGAAAAACTCATCTTATCTTAAACAGGAGTGGGGAATGCAAACCACAATTTATATATAATTCATAATTTACAAACTGGAAATTGGAAACCACATTTTCTTCATATGAAAGTCTCAACTTTCTTGACATGAAAGTTTAATGAAACTTATCTCATCACCTTTTAACAGATTCTTTAGTCCTTTGTATAGTCCATTGTCCAGGTTAGTACATACTTTTAGATTTTGCTGTACAAATCTGTTAGGCATTACTTCACTCTACCTTGATCTACAAAGTCTTCTGTGGGAACATCAAATGTATAACATGAGTGCAGTCGTGTTGGTGGAAAAGTACTGAAAAACATTTAAATGTATATAGCACACGTACCTTAACACCCCTTTGTCATTCACTTTTAAACAAAGTAATTTACCAAATGGAATCCCAGCAAGTTCTTTATGTATTATGCAGTTTAAAGCAGTTATACATATAAGATAAAAGAAAAATTGTTTACCACCACACTTCCCTCTTCTATTTTATTGTCACCTGTATAAAGTTAATATAATGATAATAGACAAAATTACTGATCTGTAAAACCTTGAATGGTACTTTACATTTTGTTTTGCTCAGTTTAATGTAGTATGTCTGCATTCTAGTCATTTTCTGCAATGATTTCTTCTTTGTTGTAAGTCTATTTATCGCATTCAAATATATGTTTCTGGAATTACTGCTACAAATTTTCATTATGGTACCTTTGTATAAACAGATCAATATAGCAATCAAATTAAGTATTACAATATTATTAATGCAAAAAAGTATGATTATTTTTTCAACCTGAAAAATAAATATTTATTTACCGTTAATTTTTAAGGGTAATGTTTTAATTATCTCTTTGGTATAAAACACTCCTTCTGATTGATCAATGGCCATGTCCCAGTTTTACAAACCAGTATGAAACTGAAGGCCATGTCATTTAAAAAAAAACACTACTCTTATAACTGTCATTTTAATGATATTGGTCTTGGATATTTTAAAAGCATAGACAGTTTTATTTTGCAGTTCTCTTATTGCTTATACTGTTCCATTCTATGGAAGAATGTCCATTCTTGAAATAACATTTTCTCGGTCAAATTAAGTCATCCCTTTTTTATGATTTTAACTTCTGATAGTTTGGTTTAATGTCTAATAGCTTGATATATGTATGTTAAAGGTGCATCATCTGTTATTGTAGTCTCTAGTTTACCATTTATGAGTTCTGTCTTTGCAAGTAAATCACAGTTCAGGATGTTTAATTATTCTAAATGAAAATATGAAAATACTGCAGCATTAATTTTTAGTCTTACATCATAGAATGCTCTGATAGATCTACAGCTGGGCACTGCATTGAAATACAAAGTCTTTTTGATCTTACAAAATGAAAAGTCCTGGGCAGTGCTCCTGAGGTTTATTAATTAATTTCACCAGGGTCACTCAGGTAGTGGAATTAGTGGAGGCTCATGATAAGCAGATGTCAGCTAAACACTAAAGAGAGGTCACACATATGCTCACTGCCTGCTTGTCTTATTTTCAGAAGCATGTTGTATTTTGGTGTCAAACAGGTGCATGAGTTAAAGTAATGTGTTCAAAATAACTTCATATACAAAACAGCTTGGCTGTAATAATGCCCCGTTGTTTTAATTAGGTAGTGGTACTGGAAATACAATCCCTTTGCATGGGAACAATGCCTGGTTAAGTGACTTGCTCAAGGTCACACAATAAGCAAACAAGGTTTAAGAGAATCAAACCCTGTACCACCGGAACCACAGCTTTAACCCTCTGCACCAACTGTCAGGACTAATCTCAATATAGCATGTTCTAGTGGAATCAGCTCTAGACCATTAGAAAAGCATTATCATTTAACAAAGCACATAGCCTACCTCCCTCTACATGAATAGATTTCCATACACCTGCCTACAAAATTTCCAGCATTGAAATTCACTGTTAAATTCACGTCACCTTATTTCATCTGAGCTCTCACACAAACAGATTGAACACATTTTGTTATTTCTTAACTCATTACACTTTCCTTAAATGGCAAAGCATAAAGAAAAACATGTTCATGGCCGTGAGGTAAGAAATAAATGCTTAAATAACCATGCCTATATTTTTTATACAAGATATTTAATTTTTTTCCAAACTATGTGACTCTTTAAAACTATTGCATAGCATGTCAGTTGAAACACAGCAATCTCTGATGTATGACTTTGTTGGAGCCAACTCATGATGCACACTGAACAACTTAGAGTTTATTTTATTTTAGGATCATAGGTTCATAGGAGATCGACCTGGAGGTCATTTTAAGCCTAGCCATTTGATCCCAATGTAATGTCACTGAGAGATTAATCTGTCCCTCCAGTATGTCATATTTAGGTCCCTGGAATAAGTAGCGCTAGTACCATTTGATTTATGGATATGCAGCAAGTTCATTAGGTTTGGGTCTTGGATTGCTCTGTAGGCCAGGCATAAGTCTCCCCTAAGAAGTCTATACAATATGGAGAACAGTGACAGGGACTTTATTCAGTCTGTGTAAGGCACATGCTGGAGTCCTTTAATCTTCTTTGTTAGAAATTTCTGAGGTCTCTCTAATTGCTGCAGGTGCTCAGTAACTGTACATGCCAAAATGGGCATTATTCTCAATTATGGGCCGGATAAGTGCTGAGTATATGGGGGGATTGTAACTTCTTTTGCTCCCGAAATGATATCTTTACTAATCAAGTGAGCTATGTGGAAAGCTTTCCTTACAATGGTAGACACAAGGTGGTCGAAGTTAAGGTCGCAGTCAACTTGTGATCCCAGGTCCCTTTCCACTTCATGGGTACTTAGGGTATTGTTGTTGATTTGATAGTGTGAAGGAACATTGTTTGTGCCAAAGGGAATGATGATACATTTCTCTGCATTCAGTCTGAGACTGTGACTAATACACCAGTCGTTGGTCTGCATGAGACCCTCCTGGAGTATACTGACATCATCCGGGGATTAAATGATTGCACCTAGTTTGCAGTCGTCTGCAGACTTGGTCAGCCACAACCCCTTAGTTTTGACCTGAACTTCTGAGAAGTATATACCAAACAGTAGGGAGCCCAGCACTGATGCCTGTGGCACCCCACTGGTAACAGGTCTGCTGGTTGATGTGGAGTCACCTACTTTGATAGTGAGTGTCCAGTTTCTGATCCAGTTGGCAACCCATCTTACAATGAAGAGGTTTACATTCAGTTTGTTAAGTTTATCGGTAATGCCTGAATGTGGGATTGTGTCGAAAGCCTTTGGCAGGTCGAGGTATGCTGTATGCACAGATTTGCCCTCATCAATGGCCTTGGTCACATTTTCAAAGAAATCCATCAGATTTAACAGGCGGGATCTGCCCTTCACGGAGCCGAATTGGGTAAGATCTAGGGTTTGGAGGTCACTTATATCTTTGTTTATGAGGTCCATAATGATATGTTTCATGGCCTTACAGATGAGGCTGGCCAGACGTATGGGTCTGTAATTCCCCGGGTTTGTTGCTAGGGTACCTTTGTGAAGGGGAATAACTGTTGCTGTTCTCCATTCTGCAGGAACAAAGCCTGTGGTTAGGCTGTGATTGAAAAGGGTACTTAATGGTGATGCTAGTTCATGTTTTAGTCTGCTTAGAAGACAGCCTGGGATGTCGTCTGGTCATACAGAGGCTGTGTTTTTTGCCTTGGACAAGACTTTGAGGACCTGCTCTTCAGATATGTAGGAGATAAGGAAGTGAAATTTTCACCAAACCTATCCACTAGCAGGTTTGCTATCTCTGTGAGGTCAGTGTGTGTGTGTGTGTGTGTGTGTGTGTGTGTGTGTGTGTGTGTGTGTGTGTGTGTGTGTGTGTGTGTGTGTGTGTGTGTGTGTGTGTGTGTGTGTGTCTGTGTGTGTCTGTGTGTGTGTGTGTGTGTGTGTGTGTGTGTGTGTGTGTGTGTGTGTGTGTGTGTGTGTGTGTGTGTGTGTGTGTGTGATACCACTGGCCACTAGTTCTGCACATGCTTGGGACCTACCCTTTAGGTTACATATGTAGCTGTAAAAGGCCTTATGGTTATCCTTGGCTATACTTGCCAAGTTTCTCTGAAAGGAGCCCTGGGAGGATTTGACAAGTTGTCTTATTTGCCTGTTGAGGCTGAGGAGGGTGCTTTTCCATTGTTGGGGCCTTGCCTTTGTTTTCGTGGATAGCAACTTTTTGCGTTTATTGTAAAGTTCTCTCTTTCTACCCTACAGCAGCTGGCACAAGAATCCTTTTCCGCTGTTGAAAGTTGGATCACTGACATCCAACTCATTCTTAACCCCCAACAAAACTAAATTACTCTTGTTCGCCCCTAATAAATCTAAATCTACTCCCCTAACTTTGTCTGTCACATCCAGAAATGGCACTCTCATCTCTCCTTCAACCCATACTAAACTTCTCGGCGTAGAAATAGACAGAAATCTTTTCTTTGATGTTCATATAGCTCAAACTATCCAAAAGGTTCACAAAAAAATGGAAATGGGATCACTTTATACACACAAGAATTGTCTCACCGAGAAAGCAAGAATCACTTTAGCCCAAACTCACCTTCTATCCACACTTACGCAAGCAGCACCAATACTCACCCATATCAGAAAAACTGATCTTGACAAAATTGAGTCATGTTACAACAAAATCACTAAATTTGCTAACAATTCTACCTTCAGAACCCGTCATTGCCAGGCACTAAGAGATATTCAATGGCGCGAATTTCCTCTATTACTCACCTACCAACAGCTAACCAGTGATTTTAATATCCTGAACTACCCTGACAAAACTACAGCACTAAAACAGCAGTTCTCCCACTACTCGACTAGTTGTCCATCTGTTCTACTAGTAAATCTCTCCTCTGTATCACTAGTGCAAACAATACCACAGGTAAATCTCTACACTCTCATACCATAGCTAAAATGTGGAATAACCCCCCCACCCCATAACTTCCACCACAACTATCACACAATTCAAAAAAAATACTTAAATCACATCTCATGAAAACCTAGATCTGCCCATGTATAACATAGCAATCACCTCATTACTTATCCAGCCTGCCTCTTTCCTATTCCACCTATTATTAACCTAATACAGAATACAGGTTTTGATCTATAAACTTGTAACCTACTAAGACAGGTAATCTCATCTTTGGTTCTCTCAATTTTTTTAACACTCTCTATATTTTGATATTGTTGTTTCCTACTGTGGAACTAGTTCTTTCAAAACAGCTATTTTTCAGCATATTTAAAGTGCATGTCTCTACTTTTAACAATTGTTTATTTTTGTTTCTATATTTTGATATTGTTGTTTCTAATTGTGGAGCTTTACTCCCCGGGCCTCCACTGAAAATGGACCTAGTCTAGTTGGATTAGCCTGGTTAACAAATGTCAAATAAATAAATAATAAATAAGTTTGTTGATGTTGGATGTCCATCATGGCAGCTTGTTTTTACTTGGGGCTCTGGCTTTGATTCTTTCTGGTACGGCTGAATTTACACACTTATGCAAGTGATTGTACAGAGCTTTAGTGTAAGCTTCAGCGTAGTTAACACTTCCAGCTTGGGGTGGGACTTGGAAAGCATTTATACCTTCACCTAGGAGGGTATAGTTTGCCTTGGTGAAGTTTTTTAGTTTGATTTTACTCTTTGTGAGTTCTGGTGTTACTGTCAACTCGAATGTGACTGATTTGTGGTCAGTTTTAACTAATGAAGGTCTGACAGTAGCAGCAGTACATCTGTTTGACATGTTGGTGAGGACCAGATCCAGAATGTTTGTTCCCCTTGTCGGGGTATGGACAATTTGTTCCAGGGCATTTGAATTAACAAAGTCAAGGAACTTTTGCTCTAGTGAGTTAGGGCTAACATAGGTTTTCCAGTTGATGGTGGGATGACTGAAATCCCCCATAACCAGTGTGTTTGGTAAAATTTGAATTGTCTCCAGTTTTGTCAAGTAGGCTTCATGGGTGCCGTGACCCATGGAGGGGATCTATAACTGGCTATGACTTGAATGGGTGTCTTACCCACCATAATCTGGGCATGGAGTAACTCCATGGAGTTGTCCAGTCTAACTAGACAGGAGGTTAATTTATCTATAATATAGACTGAAACACTGCCTCCTTTGCTTTTCACACATTCATTTTGTGGTCTAAAGGTGTGGAAGGCATTGTAGCCTTACAAGGCTGGGGTACTCTCTGAGGCCTTGAACTAGGTTTCTGTGACTGGACAGACATCCACATCTTCTAGTGATAGAAGTGCCTCCAGGGAGTGCAGTTTTTGGTTTAAGCTCCTAGCATTTAGCAGTATGACCCTTATTTTGTTCTGATTGGTTAATTTCACATTGGTAATGTTGTTTTTGAGACCTTGCCTAAAAAGGGACTATGGGGTGGGGCAAGAGTCTTTGCCACCAGCCAAAAGCCTAGAGGTGCCAGGTGCAAACTGTCTCTGGCAAAGCAGCGAGGTTTGTTGACCATGGCTTCCCAGGCTGACAGGAAATGGATCCTCTTTGAATGACAACAAAAGAGCCAATTATTGAAATCAATCATTTTTGTTTATACTGTGGAATCATTCAAGGTGAGGGTAGTATGCTGCTCAAGGCTAGGGACATACCTGCCTAGGACACAAACACAGGGTGCTCAGCCATGTCTCCCTTCATATAGTCCAGTGAGGTATGTCTCAGGTCATTCACACCAACATGAACTATGACAAAGTCATAATGGTACTTGTTGCTGAGAGACCTGAGTGCATGCGTGATTTGACGAATCCTGGGACTGGATAGGTAACTAACCATAACTTTCTCCTTGTCCAACCTGGTGAGTGGAACATCTGTGTGTCTCATTATTGAGTCTCCAATGACAAGAAAATTTGTTTTTTGAGTATTATGCCTTACTGCAGATGTGCCAGACACTGTTGAAGGCTGGGGGAGGGGGGCAGAGTGTGTGACAGGCACTTAGTGATCTAAAAAGGGCAATTTTTTAAAACGATTTACTACCACAAAATAGGTTCACTTAGAGGACATTTTAAATGTAGCCAATTTCCCTTTTGGTGCTTGAATTAACATTTCCTGATTGGTCTTACCTATCCCATGGCTGATAATTGTATATTAGCCCTAGTGAGAATAACTGTGATCATACCATAGATAATTTGTGGGGGACCCATGTAAGGGATGCAGCATTTAGGAACTGCCTCTATCCATTAGTGGCATGATGGGCAATCCTGGAGTACATTTTCTATTACCCATCCTTAGATCCGAGTTGCATTTGAATATGGACAGGCTTGAGCTTTGTTTCACTTGAATGGATAGTCTGTTCTGGGACAGTGGTAGCCTCTGTGATATATATCCATCTCTTCGCAACATTCAGTTTAGATACCTGGACTGAGTATTTCTGATGCCATTTGAGTTACTGATGTTCTGTAGGTCCATCAGTATTAGGTTGGAGGATGCCTTGTATGCCAGACACAGGTCGCCTCTAAGCACTCTGTAGGATACTAAGTATAGTGATAAATCTTTGAGGTGGTCCATGCAAGACCTATTGTTTAGGACTTGTATCCTTTTAGTAAGGTATCTCTGTGGGTATTCCAATAGTTGCATGGGTCTGGACAGATACATGCCAAAGTGGGCATTATACAAAATGATTGACCTAATGAGGGCTTTGTAAAGGGAGACAATAACATCACTAGATCTAGTTGTAATCAATTTGTTTATAAGCTGTGCAATATAGAAAGACTTTCTTATGACTCTGGGTACATGTTGGTCAAACGTTAGGTCACTGTGCACACAAGTTCCCAAATGCCAAACAACTGGGTGAGTTCTCAGGTGGTCTTGTCAATTTGGCAGTTCCTAGGAATAGATGACTTCCCTAAGGATATGATAATGTATTTTTTTGGAGTTTGGTTTCAATTCATGATTCTGGCACCAGCTATTGTTTGGGACAAACCTTCCTGCATGATGGTTAAATCATTTGGGGATTCAATAACTGCTCCTAGCTTGCAATCATCTAAAACTTAGTCAGACAAAGCCCTTTGATATTTCCTTTTACTTTTGAGATGTATATGTCAAACCAAAAAGTCTCAGCACCGAACCCTGGGGGAATCCATTGGTGACTGTTCTCTTTCTAGAGGTAACCTCCCTTATTTTGATCCCCTGCATCCTGTGAGTAAGTTGGCAATCCAACTAGTGATATACGTGTTTGTTCCTAGATTATTCATCTTTTGTACTATACCTGAGTAGGGAATTGTGTCAAAAGGCTTGGCCAGGTCAAGATAATGTGGTATGAACTGTTTTACCTTCATCCATTGCTTTGGTGACAAGACTAAAGCTTAAAATTTGCCCATGATTTTGAGGCTTTCACACTTTCTCCTGATTCTTGCCCTAAGAGGTTGAAAGAGCAGAGCATATGATTGACTGTCCCTGATTTTGTGGAGTATTTTTGATCTGTTCCTCATAATATGTGTGATTTTCTGGCAAATTTATGAGGATTGCAAAACTTAAATAATGATAGAAACTTGAGTTTCAGACTTCTAGACTTCATATTCTTCAGAAAATGCAGGCTAATGTAAAACCTGTTATTCTAGCAACAAAGCATATAAGAACAATGTTATATTTAAAATCTGTCCCTAATTCTGGACCTTTGATCTTTATCGAGTTAAGTTTTTGGCTTTATCCCTTGAGCTATGAAGTTTTGAACATACCTCTCAACCTCTTAGAGCAAGAAATCTGGACAAAGCCACAAATAATGGTGGGACAAAGACCCAAAAATAGGGACACGTTTTAAATATTACCCTTACACACTTAGAAAGTTGCTAGAATAACAGGTTTTGCATTAGCACAAATTTTCTGAAGTACGTGAAGTTTTAAAATCAAATGTCTGTCATTATTTTCTGACTTCAGTCCTCAATCATCTGCCAGTGATTTGCCAGAAAACTACAATTTTATGAGAAACGGACCAAAAATATGAGTCAAAAATCTGGACATTCTGTGAAAATCTGGACACCTGAGAGCTATGGTTTTGAGAACTGTGAGCAAACGTGGTTTACCACTTTCAAGTTCGACCTGTTGCATTTCTTTTATTTGTTCAATTAAATAAAAAAAAATGCAACAAAAAATGGGCAACTTCAAAAATAACAATAATAAATAACCTAACTGAAGGCTTAAAGTCAGATAACAAGCTTTAATAACTTTTTTATAAGGAGAATAAAAATCACACTATGTTTTATTGTTCTTTTAAATAAATTAATGCTTCTGGCATGACTTTAAAAATCTAACAAAACTGGGGCCAACTTGCATTAATGAAAAAAAATGAGTTAAGGCAAGGAAGAAAGTGTATTAACTGCTGAAAATACAGTCACAGCAAAGTTATTCCAGCTTCTTGCCTGCATTAAGTCTTATTTTATCACCAACATCATCATCATTGTTGTCATTATTATTTTTACTGCTATTGCTTCATAAATGATTGCCCAGAAAGCACCTGGGTGGGCTGCTACTACTTCACTTGAGGTCCACAGTCCACAGAACTGCACTGACATGTTCAACAATATGACTGTTATTAATTATTAAAAAGTGAAAACCATAAACTATCAGAAGATGGAATGAAACAACGAACTGCCAGTTGTAAAAAGTAAGCACTTTCTTTCCTTTATTGTCAAGCACAGAACGAAAGTGCTTATTATTTTTTTACAACTTACACTTCATTGTTTCATTCCAACTTCTGATCATTTATAGTAAATAGCAGTGCAAAATACCAGAGCTGGATCATAGTTAAATGGAGCCCTAGGCAGGGTAATAGATTGAGCCCCCCAGAGCAGCCCCCTCTGCAGCAACCCCCTACTGCTCCAGCAGCAGCCCGCTCCTCAGCCACTCCAGTGTTCCTTTACTTTGCTATTTCTCCTCAGTTACCATAAACACTGTTCAAACCTGTCAGCATGCATTCTGTTTTAGCATGAGCAGTAAACTTTTCTGCCCTTGAAACTCACATTCAGGGAAACAGCATGAAAACCCACATTCATTCTGTATCTGGCCAGTACAGGACTACACTTGCCTCTGGGCTGTTTTCAAACCATAGGCTCTTTACTCATTTTTAGGGCCATACATACATGTATGCAGTCTTTGATTCACCTTCCTGATTGTATTAAATTATATTGTATAATACAGCACCACTTGTTAGTATGTGTTTTAAATTTGTAGTTTTGAGCAGTCTTCTAGTAAGCAATGAAAGATTGTATGAACCAATAATGACAAAACTACGCATTTCAGAAAATATCAACCATAAAAGGCCACTCAACCTTCTGTCATTACAATCCACCATTTCATTGTTTCATCTACAAATAAAGTGCCTGTTGCCCTTGAAGAATAAATTGCCTATGCTACATTAAAAAAAATGATGTTAGTAAAATTGCAATAGGGAATGGATGGCAAACTGATAACATGTTCATAGTTACTAGGTAACCCCTCCAAAGCAGGACATTCACAGGACTGCAACATCCACTCCCTTTAAAGTACAGCACCATACAGTATCAGTGATCCATCTGCATACTGTGGGAGTAGAACCCACAGCCTTCTGCATCAAAAGTAAGTATTCTACCTGTTATGCTACTAATAATACAAACTGACTTGGCATAAGCAGCACTAAACTTCTTTTCCCTTGAAGCTCTCAGCTCCTTGTAAACTCCACTTGACACTCAACTAAATTTCTTAGCTTCGCAGAACAAGAAATCTGAAAAAATCCAAAATTTATTTGGGGGGGGGACAAAGGCCCAAAACCAGGGACGGACACATTTTAAACATTGCTTGTATAATCTTAGACATTTGTTACAATAAAGTGTTTTATGTTACCACGTGTTTCCTAAAAGACAGGCTACAATCAAGTGTTTTATGTTACCATGTGTTTCTTGAAAGATAGGAAGACTGAAACTTAAAAGGCTATCATTATTTAATGAATTCAGTTCTCACTGATTTGCCAGAAAACCACAAATCTTAAGAGGAACAGACCAAACGTATGAGCCAAATATTCTGTGAAAATCTGGACAGTTAAGAGCTATGGACTCAACTCCTTGAATTGCAAGTGGTGGTATGGGTAGAGAATTCAGGCTCTTGGTTCTTGTACTGAAGGTACAGGGTTTGAGCCTGAGTAAGACTAACCACCAGGTATACCTAACTTGTCCCCCCCACACACACACATACAGACACAAACTCTACTTAAAAGCAATAAGAAAACTCTCCTTAAAAGCAAAAACACTTGGGCAACAACAAATGTGATGGGGCAGAAATAAGAAAACATGAACCAGAAAAATAATCAGCAAAAACACTGGGACAACAACAAAGCTCTCCTTACCTCTGGAAGCACGATTCTGGCAGCAATGATCAGCAAAAACACTCGGGGGCAGCATATGTGAGCAGGAAATACTCCTTAAAAGCTGTACCTGAAACACTTGGGCAACAACACAAATCACAAATGTGATCAGGCACTCGCTCACATACTTACCTCACTCAAAGGAACAGCTAGTTTAAATTCTGCATGTAAGTGTGGACTGTGTTTAAATCCTTGTTGTTATGTGATGGACGCATGGGTCCTGCTTAAAGAGGACGCTGCCATCATGGAGTATTTTTTTTTAATTGTTGACACCTCATGGCCAGGGTGCACCCCCTCCCCCGGTAATTGCCTATGTCACTTAGTGCTGGATGAGGCTAGCCATTAATTTTTAGTTTTTTTCTCCAAGAGACAAGATGGTCTTGCAGCTGTAAAAGTGGAAGGGGACCTCCTCCTCTCGCCCTGTGGTTCTGCCACCCTTGCCTTACTGACTCAGTGGGTGAGACACTGGTATTGCTACGTGTCATAGGTGCTGTGGGGACTGTGTTAGTTGTATCAGACTTGTGTTTTGGAGGTCTCAGGTGTTTTGGTAAGTTTTTCGAGAGAACCTCTGCATATGTGGATTTACATGTTTGATGCATACTATGTGAATGAGTAGTGGTATGTGTATGAGTAGTGGTACTATGTGAATATGTAGTGGTGGGTGAGTTGACAACCTTCTCCGTGTTACTGGTTTGAATGAGAGAGAGCATGGATTCTAGATTCTTGGCGCAAATACATACCTCACACTCTGTACTAGACTGCTATTAGTAGAGGTTTGTCTGTGTACATGAGGCAATTGCTACACTGCCTCAAGAGACCCAAGTCAACAAGGTTGGCAGGAGAAACAAGGTTAGTCCAACTGTCTATAATACTAGGTTGAAGACTATTGTCACTAGGGGTGGCTATTCAGAATCGATCACAGAAGAG
This sequence comes from Protopterus annectens, assembly GCF_019279795.1. NCBI lineage: Eukaryota > Metazoa > Chordata > Ceratodontiformes > Protopteridae > Protopterus > Protopterus annectens. Next base: position 1,160,705,296 of record NC_056747.1, on the reverse strand, counting down.
CTAAATGGATGGATATTTCTACTTGAGTTTTAGGGAAAATTTGTTGAATTTAACTGTCTGTCTTTGGCGCACAACTGCGTGGTAATGCATGGTGCTGGGCGAAGTTAAACCTAGCAGAAACCTAAGTAAATGCAAGGCCTAAATACCAGAAGCTAAAAACTTGAAAAAAATTTAAAAAGATTCAAAAGGACCAATGAGGATGCTTATTCCAAGCCCTAGACTGGCCTCCAGTGCAGATAGGTCACTTCCAATCCAAGATTAGAAAAAGAAATTAAACACATAGGGATACTACTTTTCTCTTATCCTTGGCCTTGGTATGCAAGCACTAAGCACCATAACTATTTTTAAGTCGGCCTCTACTGTAAATACTGAACAGTAACAAACTTAAAATATCTGTTGTCTGTTACTGATAATGAAACCCGTAAGTATAAGATTTTATGTACTATACTGTCAACTGCAATAGAGCAGCTAACAAACATAGTGTATCTTTTTGAAATTACTAAACACACTTGTATTGCTTTGCTGGAGTCTCAGTTAAACAAAGAGAAACATTAAGTTTCATAACAATATGCAATAGCACCTTGCTATATTCGTGTAATAGTAACAGATGGCACTAATGAGGTCTATGAAATGCTTTTATAGCTGTGTCATTTTTTTTCTCTTTATATTCTAATTTTGGCATACTCATTTTATGACAAACATCAGCAAAAACCACAATGACCTATTAAACTTAATCCATCATTACAATCTTGCTGTAACTAAAAAATGAAACTGTAGCATGCATTATTTTAGCCGCTGTTAGATTATTTATACGAAAATAGAACTACATACTCAATGTACATCAAGCAGCCCATTTTTCATACATTGTGTACTCTTGCCAAAAGTTTATGACATGATTTAATTTAGTCCGCATTAGTGTACATAAAAGCTGTAACCATTCACATGCTGACAAAAAACCTGCTGGCAAAATACTTTGCACATTTTGTTTTGCAGATTTAACATATATATTTTGAGCTAATGATTATTTACATGAGAACATAGCAGTGCCTGTTCATTGTGTAAAGTTGATAATTTATTACTAGCAATTGCTTTACTCATTGTGAAACTTTATTGAATATTGTTAGCAACTTCCTCTATTATCATACAGATGTTTTACTCCAACATTTATGTTACTTTTTACAACTAAGTTTGTCACGAGTATGTTTACTACTTTAATCATTATATTATATAATTTTCATCACACTATTCTTAAAGTTCTTGTTTTCTCTCTCCCTCTATCCTCCACTGAAAAGGGATTAATGCAGTACCGCTGGACTTTTCCAGTTATCAAAATAAAATAAGTAGATACATAGATGAGGTCTCTATTAGATATGTTGTATTTTGCTAGGTATTAACTTTATTTAAAAGTATCTCTGACTCTCTTCTAATTGTATGGAAGTAGGACAGTCAGAAGACTCTCATGTTGATCTCAATTATTTTTTTTACCTAGTCAGAATTTTATTGTTTTATAATACCCCCTTAGATTGTTTTATTTTAATCAAAGGTACTGTCCTACTGAAACCTCTGATTTGTATTATTCCTATTTAATTGCCTTTGCTTAAATACTTGCAACCATTTTGTCCATAATTGATGTACATGAAGTCTGCCTTTCCTAGATACATATATGCACCCCCCCCCACATACACCCACACGCATGCACGCACACATACACGCACGCACTCTGAGAAGAATGAGATTTCAACTACTTAGTTAGGTCCACTGAACTAATATAGTCCAAAAAAAGTCTTGTTTACTGAAATTAACATACCACTTAAGGGAGGCTCACCCCACTTGAATAACTGAGTCCACTCAATAATTGTACATTTTCTTACCTTGTTTAAAATCCTGTTTCTGTTCTCTTTTTGGTCCTTTTTTTTAACCTATTCCTTAACAAGTTTCTTTACTGTATGTATAACTTAAAATAGCAGATCTTTTTTTTTCCTGCATACAGAAATCCTGTAATACAAGTCAAAAACTAACTTTTACTGGGTCCTCATTCTGTCAAGAAGACCCTGTGCAGAAAAAAAACAACTCTCATTAATCCAGCACCATTTGTTGTGGAGTACATTGATTTAACCATACATTGCTTAATAATCAAATTGAGATTTTTTTTTCCTGGCTTTACAGATGGAAACATATTACACCACATATATGTAGGGGGATCTTATGGACTTGATATGTATGGACAATTTAATATAGCCAGTTAACTAGCATGGTTTTGGAAGGTGGGAGGAAATGAGAATACCCAGAGAACACCCACGCAGACAGAAGGAGAATGTACTCATATAGTGACCGAAAGTCAGGATTGAACTCTGGAGTTGTGAGGTAGATATTTTAATGGATGCCTATTGCAGTTCCAGGACCTCTACTTGTGAGTCCCCAAATTACAAAAATAAGACAGCAAAACTATAGGGAAATAGTGAATGTTGACAAATGCCTTTCCCCGTTGGACTTGCAGCTGCATTCCCACCCCCCCCACTATCTATTTAACTATATCTATCTATCTATCTATATATATATATATATATATATATATATATATAAATATATATATATATATATATATATATACATAAACATATACATACATTTACATATATACGGTTCTACTGCATTTAGCTGAATATATGTTCCTTTGACAAGGGGTGTGATTTAACGTCGATGGTATGGATGGTCAAACTGTGGATATTTTGATGGTATGGAATGTCGATACAAGTAAGTGGGGTTGGGGGGTGAAAGTGTGTGTGTGTGTGTGTGTGTGTGTGTGTGTGTGTGTGTGTGTGTGTGTGTGTGTGTGTGTGTGTGTGTGTGTGTGTGTGTGTGTGTGTGAGTTAGGCATAGGTTTGAAGATGAGTGAAAGATGGGTGTTGTGTGTGTGTGTGTGTGTGTGTGTGTGTGTGTGTGTGTGTGTGTGTGTGTGTGTGTATTTCAGGGTAAGAGTTGGGTTAAGGAATCGATGTAGTGTTGTTTGTGTGTGTTTGTGAATGGTTCTGTGGCTCAGTCTGTCTGGTGTAGTGGAAGTGTTATGGGAAGATTTTAATAACATGAAGATGTAGGGTTAGGGTTCTGGGAAGGGGCAACATTAGGGTTAGGGTTAGCACCCATTTCTAAGTAGTGCAGGGGGGCAGAGCCCCCTCGCCCTCTTTGGTAAGCTGCAATGGGGATGATCAAATATCTTACACTGTTTGCCTCTTCAAGAGGCCGAGCTGTTTGGGAATGTAGTAAGGTACACAACCCTTGATGAATATGGAATCAGTACCTTATCTTTTCTGAGTCTTTATTTCCTGCACACAATGTAGCCAACCAGTCATTCAGATATCGCTATCAAAGCTTTCATGGTTGCTCTAAATCTCCATAATAAAAAGGACATCTGGTTTATAAGAGAGGTACATGCTTCATATTCTGGTGCCTTATTCGGTATTATCTCAGCATTTGTACGTACAAGACATTAAGCCAGAGGATAAGTGTTTACCTGTGGATTTATAAGTCCTGGGTTTATGTGATTCATGAAGAATAGTTTTAACAGCATACCTCAGACTGATTTTACAGTCTCCTAAGTGAAACATCATAGAACTGGTAAACCCATTTTACAGAAACACTGTATATAGAGTGACTGTAAAGCACCGTTGGAACTTACGTTTGCAAACTAGGTACAATAAATTGATCACCAATCCTGCAAGGTGTCATGACATCTTCACTTCTTTGAGAGGAAGCATTCATTAATAAAGATTTTGAGAAATGTAATGCATACATTGTTTTGATTGCTCCTTTTTCCCAAAATATTTCCTCAAACATTGAAAATAGTTAAAAAGGCAGACTAAGCTCATCACAACATTTTAGTTGGTTAAGAAAAGTATTTATCTGACCAAGAAGCAGAGAAGAGACCTAAGATCTTAGAGGAAATTTGAATTGCATTATTTGAAAGTAAATCTCTCTGGCTGTGGAAAGATGTTGTCATCAAGTTAAGTGAATTGACAAGAAGTAATTATTATCTTCTGATAACTGAGGACAGTCAGCTCAGTAAAGCTCCGGAACTTCTCCATTGTCTTACTGAGGATTCTGCTGCCCTGGTATAAGTGACCATGGTACCTCCTGTTTCTCCTCAGGACAGTGTGGTCTCTGTTTGAACCATATAACCTGGGCTGAGATAATTTGTCAGCAGTCACTGCTGGTGATCCCCATTTTTTTTCCCTCCATCAAACTCATCTCCTATTTCTCTGCCACATTCGAAATCTGGTAGAGAATGAGCTGAAAGTCTCCTGTTATCAATTAAGTGGGAAGTCATTTTAGCTTTCTTGTACTTTTCTTTCACAGCCTTGTAAAGAGTAGGCCTTTGCAGCAGGTTTGAATCCAGAATAGAAGCTGTCGACTGGAATTGATGGCTCACCGTTAGATGTACTGGCCTTTTTCCAGCTATACCATGAGGAGTGGCCCTGTAAGATGATGTGGAGATCTGGTCGCTTAAGAATTTGCTCTGCCATTTGAACCAGTCCCTCTCTCTGTAGCACCATTTGCTTGTGGATATTGGAGACCAGAGGTAGTATGGATGGACATGAATTCCTTCATCTCCATCAGCTCCCTAGATACAAACTGGGTGCCTTTCAGTAATGACATCCAAAGTGATTTCCTATTTTGCAAACATACTTTTGAAATGAAAAATAACCTCTTGACTCTTTGTCAAACACAGATATACCATTCTAGCATCTCTGGAATAATAATACATAACAAAAAGTTGTTTCTTTCTAATGAACTCATGTAAATTTTCTACAGTCTTTTGCTGATGGCCCTTTGGTAAGGGAGTGGTCATCAATGTTTCTCACCCTTAAGAAGGCTTGCGTTTGACTCAAAAATAGCATGTCATCCCAATCCTAGAAGTGGCAGCACTGATGCTTGGCCACCAGACTGACATATTTCTGCTCTGTCTCTGCACATAATTAGTCCCTGATGATCTTAGTGAATCTGCCACAAGACTTCTTCATGTGACTTCTTCAGGTCACTCCAAGGCAAGTACAAATATGACTCAATCATTGTCCATGCTGGTGTGAATGACCTGAGACGTACCTCCCTGGACTACATGAAAAGAGACATAGAGGAGCTCTCTGAGCATGTAGCCCAGGCCGGTATGACCCTGACCTTGAGTAGCATCTTACCCTCACCAAGAATGTTGCCACAATATGAAGACAAGATGATCAATTTCAACAATTGGCTTAAGTACTGGTGTCAGTCAAAGGGGATCCAATGCCTGTCAGCTTGGGATGATATGCTCGACAAGCCACAATGCTTCGCTAGGGACGGCTTGCACCTGTCACCCCTGGGCTTTCTGATATTGGCAAAGGCTTTTGCTACCCCCATAGTGCCTTTTTTAGGCAAGGCTCAAAAGACAAACCCACCTCCATAGGTATCACAAGGGATAAGAAACTAAGAGTAATGCTACTCAACGCCAGAAGTCTAAACCTCAAGATGCACACACTTGAAACTCTCCTTAGCATGGAGAACATTGATATCTGTGCAGTAACAGAAACCTGGTTCAGGGCTCCCGAGAGCACCCCAGCGCTACCAGGTTATACCTCATACCATGCTTTTCGGCCCCAAAACTTGGACCAAACCACAAAAGGAGGGGGAGTATCGATATTCATCAAAGATACCCACACCTCCAGGTTGGTGGCAAAGCACGAAGCATCAGAGACTATCCATGTGCAACTAACAGTGGGTAAAACTGCCTTCCAGTTTATAGCCTGCTACAGACCACTCTCCCAAACCCAGGAAACCCACTCGGCCTTCCTGAGAACACTGGAAAATATGAAGGTCTCTCCAAACACCATTATATTGGACAACTTCAACTACCCAAACATAGACTGGGAGCATTACTCTAGCTCCAACACCCTAGCCCAAAGGTTTCTAGAATTTATAAACTCAAATGCTATGGAACAACTTGTTACCACTCCCACAAGAGGGGAAAACATACTGGACCTGATCATCACCAACATGGGGACTTTATGCTCCAGACCAGAAGTGTATCCCTCACTGGTAAGATCAGACCATAAACTAATCTCACTGGATATTCACATCCCGACCCCACCCCCTGCCCAGAAAACCACAGTGAAAAACTTCTCTAAAGCAAATTTCAAACTCCTCAAAACCGAGGTGGAATCCTTCAAAGCCCCCGGGCCTGTGGAAAATACGGCCCAGACCGCAGAATCCTTTATAAACGCATTCTATGAACACCTTCAGGAATGCATGGATCATGCAATCCCAAATAAAACCAAGACCCAATCCTCCAAAGGCAGACGTCCTGTCTGGTTGACCCCAGCCATAAACAAACTATACAATAGAAGGAGGAAGCTACTAAATGATAGAGCAAAATCCCAAAAAGGGAAGGCATCACTGATCAGTATTAGCAAAAAACTACGGGCACTCATAAAATTGTCTAAGGCCAGCTTCGAGAGAAAAATTGCACAGGACACTAAGGATAATCACAAGGCCTTCTTTAGTTATGTTAGGAACCTGGGTGGTAATTCCCAGATATGCTCAGAATTAGTCCAAAATGACAAAAAATACACTGAACCCACAGACATTGCCAACATCCCAGCTGACAGGTTCAGCGCAAACTTCTCCCCCCCTCCCCACCAAAAGGGCAAATATCTATCCCAGCAGAGTGCTGCCCCCTGACATCTCAGATGTTCAGGTAAGAGCCGCCCTCTCCAAAGTGAAAAACACAGCATCAATGGGACCAGACGGTGTCCCGGGCTACGTCCTACATGAACTCCAAGAAGAGCTAAACCCAAACATAAAACTACTGTTCAATCTCAGCCTTACTACAGGATATGTGCCCAAAGAGTGGCGTACAGCAACAGTGGTCCCTCTCCATAAAGGTGGTGCCTCAACGGATCCTGGAAACTATCGCCCCATAAGCCTGACTAGCTTGGTCTGCAAAGCTATGGAAAGGATCATCATGGACCTCATAAATAAAGATATTGGGGACCTACAGACACTGGATCCTACCCAGTTCGGCTTTGTTAAGGGCAGATCCTGCCTCTTAAACCTGGTTGATTTCTTTGAAACAGTCACCAAGGCCATTGACGAGGGGAAGGTGGTCCACACAGCCTACCTGGACCTCGCAAAAGCCTTCGATACAATACCCCACTTGGGCATTATAGATAAGCTCACCAGCTTAAATATAAACCCCTATGTCACTAGATGGATTGCAAACTGGCTCAATGACAGAACCCACATGGTTAGAATTGCTGGAGCCATGTCAGACTCCAAACCAGTTACAACTGGTGTCCCACACGGCTCAGTCCTGGGACCTCTCTTGTTCGGTATATATTTCTCGGAGGTACAGGCCAACACGGAAGGACTGTGGCTGACCAAGTTCGCAGATGACTGCAAACTGGGTGCCATAATCGACTCTCCAGCTGACACAAGCATCCTCCAAAAGGGCCTCATAGAAAGAGACAACTGGTGCCAGAGCCATGGCCTCAAGCTAAATGCCAAAAAGTGTATAGTCATCCCCTTTGGCAAAAACAAAGTGCCCACAAATTACCACATAGGTGGTAATCCATTAAGTACAGAAGAAGTAATTAGGGACCTGGGGACCCAAGTTGATAGCAATCTCTCATTTGACAACCACGTGGCCAAAGTGGTTAGAAAAACATTTTATATAGCCCACCTAATCATGAAGGGATTCACATCTAGATCAGGGAGGTCATCGTGCCTCTTTACTCATCCCTCATCAGGCCCATAATTGAGTACAATGCCCCTTTTGGGATGTACCTTACCAGACACCTGCAGCAACTGGAAAGACCCCAAAAGTACCTCACCAAGAGGATCAAAGGGCTCAAACAGATGCCATATGCTGCCCGGTTAAAGAAACTCCAGCTCTACTCAGTGGCATACCACCTGTTCAGAGGCGATCTGTGCCTGACGTATAAAGCCATGTCCAACCCGGAATTAATGGACATGCTGCACCTCAGAAAATCCAAATCCCATCGAGCTACACGCTCAAGAGACTTGAACCTCAGCACTGAAATAAATAGGACATGCTGGAGGGACAGATTCATAACCCAGAGGCTCCTTTCACTCTGGAATAAAATCCCAGTACAGGTTAGGCAGAGTCCCTCATTGACTCTCTTCAAGAGGAATCTTGATGAGTGGATGGGAGATCATAGGTTTACCTCGGGTATCACTTCTGTGTCACTGTTAGAGAGAGGCACAGTATACTAACCTCGAAAAAGGGCATAGCAAAATAAATTTAAAATGGGTGGCGAAAGCCAAACACATTCTGGCTAGGCTTATAAATGCCCTAGGGCAGATAGCCTAGTATGAAGCTATGAACCTATGAAGATGGATTACCCTCTGATTCTGGTACAACACAACACAATCCAGCTTCAAAAAATGTGTTCTTGCAACATAATATCTGTGTAAGAGATAAAATATTTGGGCCCAACTTTTATGACAACCACTCCAAACAAAACCAACGAACAGCCTGCAGGTTTCCATTCTTTTTAGTCATTTTTTAATGTCATCCATCCTACTTATAGACTCAGGTCTAGCTAACAACAAAGCCTGCACACATGCAATAAAAATCTTGTTTAATATCTAATATGTTTTCATTTCCAGCAGGATTGCTGGATAACACATTAGCAATGACAAGTTGATTCCCAGGGATATGCACTATGTTTACATTGAAGCATCAAAGAGTCATTAGCGACTGTTGAGATCTACGTGGAACTTTGTACGAGTCATAGGAGCTGATGAGTGGAAGAAGTGGTTTATGAGCAGTGTTTAACTGAAAACTGATCAGGTTTTGTAAATAATGAGAAAATAATTCAGATGGATAGACTCCTTCTAGGAATTCCTATTCAGTTTCTGAATGCCCTTCTTCAGCCTCTATTGCAGGTACAATAAAACTCTCCCTTTTCACAGCATCATTTAGACATTTTAAACCCAACATTTTTCTTAATCATCAGTATCATACAGATATTTCCTGTCACTGGGATCTGTGACCCTCTCTGTGACAACGAGAGACAGCATTCATTGCAATTCTTCCTCTACGTTTTTCTTTTGGAGCTCTTTTTTTCATTCCCCTGCTTCATCCTGTGTTCTTCTATTCCTGTTTTCCCATACATTGCTGGGTTTGCCAGAGTCTCCTCCACCAGCCTACCCAATTTAAGAGGCAGCTAGTCAAGGAGCCTAAAGGTGTTAAGGGGGTATTACCATCCCCTTCTGTCATAGGTTTGCACATTTCTTTGCCTGCCCATTTTCCCTTGTCTTATATAGGTTTGGTGAGGTTATACCCAAGGGGTGGGTATGCAATGGGGATGCATGGTGTTTTATCCTGTTTCAACAGAGATCACTAATCAGGATGCCCACACAGCCATTCTCCACACCAGGAGGGCACTGCTATCCTTCCCAGCCTCTCTGTCAGTTGCACAAGCCACTAGTCAAACCCTGGTTGGCTGGGCTGCAGTCAGGGCTTTATCCCTCTGCACTACATAGGTGGCAGATGCTGTCTCTACTTTAATGAGAATAGGGAAAGGTATCCATTTTGTCACCAGGAGGGCATATGGAACTACATCAGGCTTTTATTCAGTTTTTAATAAATAAAATACGACCAGCCACAGATTCCACAGCAGATTTATTACTCAATACAAAATATCTCTATATCTATATAAATATATGAGAGAGAGAGAGAGATTTTTGTATTGAGTAATAAATCTGCTGTGGAATCTGTGGCTGGTCATATTTTATTTATTTGTTCTGGTTTGTGGTGAAACTATTTCATTCAGTTTTTACAGGGTCACTTTTGACAAGTCCTACATCTCCAAACAAGTCTGTGCCAGCTCCTCTGTTCTGTCAGTTAAACCCATTTTACATTCAGCTGAATTATCCATCAGGTCATTCACTGGTTAGAGCTGTAAAATAACATCAGCTCTAGAAGTCATGCTTCTGTCCTTTCCATTCACTCCTGGTTAACAACTATCCTTTGCTTGAGTGGAAGCTTACCACCTGGGCTACAAACTTCTGTTTCAGCTTTAGCAAGCTGAGGATGCTCTGAAATGCTTTGCATGTACCATATGACAATTCTGTTTTATATTTACCTACTATCTACTTTGAATGTTGTCACCATTCACCGGAAGCTCTTCTTGACATATGTCATCCTGGTTACTTGGGGACTGATGCTTGAAAAAGGCTCCATTTGTGCCTTCCTCTATGTCAGTCATCAGGCCTTTCACCACTTTAGTTTTAGTTCTGCAAACAACTACAAAATATCCCTGCTTATTGCATCTCTGGCCCCTCCTCTTGTAGGCTAGACAAACACCATATTGATGTATATGGGTACATCTAAGTAAGATACCCTGCTTCCTTACATTATTTTTACCATCTGTATGTTCTGGTCTCCTGCATCACTTTTAACGTGGTTAGGATGTGCTTTTCATCTGATTTCATTTTTGTCTTTATCAACACTCTGTTTAGTGTTCTGTTTCTGATTGTCATGCAATTTTTATTGCTTTATTCAATATTAGGTTGGGTTCAACTGTAACTTTTGCATTTATTTTAAAGTTTTGACACACATCCGATAACTATTTTGGATCACTCATCAATAATAACTAAAATAAATATGCAGGGTAATGAAATAAAAATGAAACATTGGTGCTTCCCCACCTATCTGTTAAACAGAGGGAGCTTAAGGAATGGGTAGTGGAAATTATTCAGGAGTTATTAGGGAAGACAGACATTTGTTCAGAAAATATAGCTAGGGTGTGGGATAAAATGAAAATGGAATTTAAAAACAGGGTTGAAATAAAAGAAAAAGATATGGTTAAAAAATAAGAATTATTTAGAGGTGCTGACAAAGGTTAAAGCACTGCAGTGTAAAGGAATCTCACAGAACAAGAAGAGGTGCAATTCCAGATAGTCAAAGAGAAAATACCTGGATAATATGCATGAGTTTAGAAAGATTGCTGTTACGCAACTGTTTTCTGTTAATAACTCCAGAGCTCTAAAGCTTTTAGCACAACAGCTCAGGCAACAAAATGCACAAAGGGCTATTGCCAAGCTTAGGGAGCATATGACAAGGAAAATAACCAAAGATCCTGTATGGTTATTAGAAATATTTTGGATATTTTATGAAAATCTGTATAAAACAGAGAAATATGGAAACCAAGAAAAGTACAACTAGAAATATTTATGAAAGAATTAAATATCCGAAGGTTAATGGTAGATGAAGCTCAATTATTAACAGTTAGGACAGGAGAAGATGAGATAAAGATGGTGATGTATAGCCAATCAATAAGAAAGCCTCCAGGAATAGATAGTACTACTGTGGGAGGTAAGAACGTGATAAAGATCTGGAAGGTTTTGTTTAACAGTATTTTAAAAGGAGGAGAAGCACCAAGATCCTGGAAGAAAGCAGTGGTAGCTGTAATACCTAAAGAGGGTAAAGACCCATCAGTTCCAGCTTCATACAGGCCCATTTTGATTCCAAACCATAATTATAAAGTCTTTATGTCTATAATGACTAAAAGAATGGCAAAGGTGTTGCCAAAACTGATAATGGAGGAAAACATTTGACAACTGTTGGTGAGTCTTGATGCAGAGAAAGCATTTGACAGAGTAAACTGGGACTTTATGAGTAGGACAATGGAAACATTTGCATTCCTGATACAATGATAAGGTTAATTAGGAGGATATATGAGGGATCGGAGGTGAGGCTAAACAAGGAGAAAGTTACTGTCAGCTGCTTGTCGGGAGCCAGGATCTGCCACATAACACACAAACTCAGGTCACTCCACAACAAGTACAAGTACGACTCTGTCATTGTCCATGTTGGTGTGAATGACCTGAAACGTACCTCCCTGGACTACATGAAAATAGACATGGAGGAGCTCTCAGATCTTGTAGCCCAGGCAGGTATGACCCTAGCCCTGAGTAGCATCCTGCCATCACCCAGAATGATACCACAGTACAAGGACAAAATGATTGACTTCAACAATTGGCTAAGCTTCTGTTGTCATTCTAAGGGGATCCAGTATCTGTCTGCCTGGGATGACATGGTCAACAGACCACAATGCTTTGCCAGAGATGGTCTGCACCTGTCACCCCTCGGATTCCGGATACTGGCTAAGGCTCTTGCAACCCCTATAGTACCTTTATCAGGCAAGGTTCAAATGCTAAATTCACTACCATAACAGGTACAAGAAAGCAAACTCTGAGGGTAATGCTACTCAATGCTAGAAATTTAAACCTCAAAATGCATTCACTCGAGGCACTCCTTAAAATGGAGAACATCGACATCTGTGCAGTGACAGGGTCTATATTAGATCGCTGAATGCTTAAAAAAAGTGAACGGTGATTAATCGACCCTATGTAAGTGAAAGCTTACAATTTTGAACTGTCAGAGCAGTGATTTTTTTTTCTAGGGAAAAAAAATCGCTGTTGCAACAAAAAATAAATAAATAAAACACTTTAAACATTACATTAAGTGGGGGGCTTCACCCCCCCACACACCCCTGATGTGGGGGGCTGCACCTCCACCCCACTTAAATATACCAACTCTGAGACCACACGCTACAGTGCCGAAAACAGCAAAGTACCGAAGTGGCCAAGTGAATTCTTTCCCAGGGAAAGAATTTGCTTAAAAGCCGCTTCGATAGTTTGCCGTTTCAGGCTTTTGAGTTTGACCAAGATGCATTCGAAAGAATGCATCTTTGGTCTTCTAACAGGGAACTGTGACAGAGACGTAGTTCAAGGTTCCAGAGAGCACCCCTGCATTACCAGGCTATAATTCATACCACACCTTTCGACCACCTAACCTAGACCAAAACACTAAAGGTGAAGGAGTGTCCATATACATTAAGGATATCCACACCTCCAGGCTAGTTGCTCAACATAATGCATCCGAAATTATCCAAGTGCACCTAACACTGGGCAAGACTGCAATCCAGATTGTTGCTTGTTACAGATCCCCCACCATGCCCCAGGATTCCCACTTTTCATTTCTTAAGATACTGGAAAATATTAAGGTACAACCCAATACCTTAATTATGGGCGATTTCAACTACCCCACCATCAACAGGGAAAACTACTCATGTGCCAACTCATTCACTCAACGTTTTCTGGAATTCATAAATTCCAATGCCTTGAATCAGCTTGTCCACACCACCACCAGGGGCAGCAATATCCTGGACCTGGTCATTACCAATATGGTTCCACACCAGAGGTCAACTCCTCACTGGTCAGATCCCACCACAAGCTAATCACCCTAGACATCCATATCCCAACCCCACCACCCATTAAGGAAACCACAGTCAAAAACTACTCCAAAGGCAATTTCATGCTTCTTAAGATAGAAGTGTCACCCATGCAAACAGAAAATAGAGGTACAACTGCTGAATCCTACACAAATGCACTGTATAAGCACTTACACGAGTGCATGAATCGTGCCATTCCCAACAGAACCAAGACGCTATCCTCCAAAAAAAGGAAACCAATCTGGTGGTCCCCTGCCATAAACAAACTCTACAACAGAAGGAAGAAACTGTTGCAAAAAAGAGTAAAATCGCAAGATTGGTGGAACTCCCTGATCAGCCTCAGCAAAAAGCTGAGAACCCTCATAAAATCCTCCAAAGCCAGTTAGGAAAATAAAATCACCACTGATTCCAAAGGCAACCACAAAACATTCTACAGCTATGTCAAGAATCTCAATGGCAACACTCAGATCTGCTCTGTGCTACAGCACAATGGCACTAAATATACAGAACCAACCGATATTGCCAACATCCTGGCTGATAGGTTCAGTGCTAACTTTAACCCCCTCTCACCCTCCAAAGGGCCCATCTTAATACTGGAAGAATGCAAATCCCTTATAATCACGGATGACTTAGTAAAGACCACACTCTCTAAAGCCAAGAACACAGCATCCATGGGACCAGACAATATCCCAGGCTGCATACTGCATGAACTACAGAATGAACTGGCACCCCACCTAAGTACCATGTTCAATCATAGCCTCACCTCAGGCTATGTGCCTACTGAATGGTGCACAGCAACTGTTATCCCACTCCACAAAGGCGGTGCCACCATGGACCCTGGAAACTACCACCCCATTAGCCTGACGAGCCTGGTCTGCAAGGCCATGGAACTTATCATCTTGGAGCTTATAAACAAAGACATAGATAACCTCCAAACCCTGGACCCCACTCAGTTTGGGTCTGTAAAAGGTAGATCATAACTACTAAACCTGATTGACTTCTTTGAAGCAGTCACTAGAGCCGAAGATGAGGGCAAGGTAGTGCACACAGCCTATCTTCACCTTGCCAAGGCTTTCAATACCATCCCCCACTCTGGAATTATGGATAAACTCACTAAACTGGGCATAAATCCCTATGTCACAAGATGGGTGCCCAGCTGGCTCACTGACAGAACCCACACAGTAAAAATAGACGATTCCAAGTCCGACTTCAGGCCAGTGATGAGTGGAGTACCACAGGGTTTGGTCCTGGGTCCTCTCCTGTTAGGCAAATACTTCTCTGAAGTTCAAGCTAACACAGAAGATCTTTGGCTAACAAAGTTCGCAGATGACTGCAAACTGGGAGCCATAATAGGATCACCTAATGATGTAGACATTCCACAAAAGGCCCTCACAGAGACAGATGCTTGGTGTCAAAGTCATGGCCTCTAGCTCAATGCCAAGAAGTGCACTGTCATCCCCTTTGGGAAAAACTCGGTACCCATGAACTACCACATAGACGGTAGCTCATTAAACACTGAAAGTGTATTAAGAGATCTCGGGACACAGGTGGACAGTAGTCTCTCCTTTGATAACCACATCGCCACAGTAGTCAGGAAATCCTTCTATGTGGCACACCTCATCACAAAAGGGTTCTCCTCTAGAAAAAAGGAGGTCATTGTTCCTCTCTACTCATCCATCATCAGACAAATTATAGAGTAAAATCCCCCATTTGGCATGTATCTCACAAGACACCTACAACAATTGCAAAGGCCACAGAAATACCTCACTAAGAGGATTACTGGCCTCAAACAGATGCCATACGCAGACCGTCTCAAAAAATTCAAGCTCTACTCCGTCACATATCACCTACTCAGAGGTGATCTATGCTTAACATACAAAACTATGTCAAACCCAGAGCTGTTGGACATGCTACACTTAAAGAAATCCCAATCTCTCCGAACTACACACTCCAAGGACCTAAACCTTGCCACCACAATAAACAGAACATGCTGGAGGCATAGATTCCTGTCCCAGAGACTTCCCATACACTGGAACAAACTACCCATTCATGTCAAGCAAAGCTCCTCATTGGCCCTCTTTAAGAAAAATCTTGACGACTGGATGGGAAATAGAAAATTCACCCCAGGGATCACTTTTGCGGCACTGCTTGAGAGGGGCACAGGAAAATAATTTTATTGGGTGGCAAAAGCCAGGGAACCTTTTTGGCTAGGCTTATATAGGCCCCAGGGTCGATAGCCTAGTACCTACCTATGAATCTATGAACCTATGAACTGACTCACTGATAGAACCCATATAGTCAAATTAGGGGAATCCACCTCCAACAGTAGACCTGTAGCCAGTAACGTTCCACAGGGATCAGTCCTGGGACCTCTACTGTTTGGAATCCATTTCTCCAAAGTATAAGCTAAAACTAAATGTCTATGGCTGACACAGTTTGCTGATGACTGCAACCTGGGAGCAGTCATAGAATCTTTAAACATTGTCAACATCCTACAAGAGGGTCTTACACAAACAAATGACTGGTGCCAAAGTCATGGCCTTAAACTCAATGCAAAAAATGCATTATCATCCCTTTCAGTAAGAGTGATGTTCCTGCTAACTACCACATCAATAATAATACTCTAAGTACTCACTCAGTGGTGAGAGACTTGGGCACAGGTTGACAGCAACCTTACTTTTAAGCACCAAACTCCACAGTGATAAAATCGGTATTCTACATTGCTCATCTAATAAGTAAGGGCATTGCCTCCAGAAAAAGAAAAGAAGTTATAACCTCCCTGTGCTCTTCCCTCATCAGGCCAATAATTGAGTACAATGCTCCTTTTGGTATGTACTTTTCCAAGCACTTGCAGCAATTGGAGAGACCACAAAGGTTCCTCACAAGTAAAATTCAAGGTCTTCAGCATCTGTCCTAAGAGGATCATCTGAAATCACTATCACTTTATTCTGTTTCATACAGACTACTCAGAGGCAATTTCTGCCTTGTATACATGGCAATCTTTGACCCTGCTTTACTGGAAATGTTGCATATCCATAAGTAAAATGGTACATGAGTTACTCGCTCTAATGCACTTAACCTAGTATATATAATTAATACAACCTGCTAGAGGGACAGATTTGTCTCCCAGAGGTTACCAAAACTTTGGAACAGACTATATCTCATTGGCCCTCTTCAAACATAGCCTGGATGATTGGATGGGTAACCGTAAATTCACCCCAGGGGTTCTACTTTTGTCCCTCTTGGACAGGGGTGATAGGCGCTGATCATGGAAATAAGGGTAAAACTTGGCTAGGTTTGTAAGGGCCCTAGGGTCATTAGCATAGTAACCTCTTATGATTCCATGATCCTATAAATAGACTTAAAGTCTTATGTCTATTAAAAAATGAGTTTAACATTTATATATATATATATATATATATATATATATATATATATATATATATATATATATGGATCTAGGTTACAACATCGACAACTAAGAAGAGCGACAGCCAGTTCCCCGACGCGAAAACACCGACACAGACATAATCGAAACTGCAAATCACGGACATTGCACAGGTAACGGGTTTAAATTACGCTAATCTTGCCTACCATAAGGACTGAGTAATACAATGATCGTAACACATGCATAACACTGCCACACTTACTAAAACATGGTAGGCAAGATTAGCATAATTAAAACCCGTTACCTGTGCAATGTCCGTGATTTGCAGTTTCGATTATGTCTGTCGGTGTTTTCGTGTCGGGGAACTGATATTATACCTAGACTTAAGGTCTTATGTCTATTTGTTACTTTTTTAAAAAATGAATTTAATGTTTAGATTTTACTATGCACATGTATCAAAACAAATAGCATTAAAAATGTGTTTCCATATGATAAAAAATCTGCAAAGTCCATTATAAATTAATTGACGGCAACTTGAGAATACTAGATATACTAATATTGTTATTCAATCCAGGTAAATTCTGTGCATTTAACTTTAGTTGCCAATACAACTCTCTTGACTCCAAAATCGTCTTCCAAGGTCCACCCTGGGGTTCACTTCCACTTTCTTGAGGATACCAAATAAAAACTTAGTGTAGGGAGGAAATTGCTTCATATGCTTCAAAAGAGCATTATTCAATTTCATTTTGTCGATGTCATAATTATGCTCGTAAATAAGTTTATTAAAAAATCTTTTGGTCTTACCTACATAAAAGGCACCACAAGGTCAACAAACTGCGAGGTATACCACTCCTTTAGTTAAACAGTTGACCCCATCAGCCAGATGAAGCTTGATGTTAGGGTGAGTGACATTTACTCTTTGACACATAGATCTGGCCAGTAATTTGGGTATACATTAAGCCATGAAGAATGCAAGTTGTTCAAACTAAGTCAGGACCCTGCCATAAGAATCTTGAAACCAGATAAAAGAGGTGGAGTGGTCTTTATGAACTCATTTGATTACTCAAACAAAATTTTGGAACTATTACTAGAGGCCAGAAAATACATTCCAGTGTCAAAAAATGAAATTAATGTTGCTTACCACAAGATTGACATTTACTTAGAAGAACGTATCTCATAGGATTTAATTGCTAACTCTACACAGAAATTTTTGACTACAGATAGACCCACTATTCCAGTCATCTCTGGCATCCCTAAAATACACCATTGTTTCAGCTAAAGTTTTGAAAACATACCCTCCAGCCATTTATATAAATTGGAAACTAAAAGCATTTGTGCATTCTTTTCCCCTGTGTTTTAAGAGATTCATAACACTTCCTAAGATGTTTTCCCAGGAATTTTATTGTGATGAATGCCTGTTTGTTTGTATCAAAGTGGTGGATTTATTTGGAAGTACTTCATTCAAGGAGCACTTAGACCTATTTTCAGAAGCCCTGTGGAAATGTCATTCTATTTCTGTTGAATTTTATAGAGCTCATCTTGGAAAACAGTTTTATATTTTTTGAAGGCAAGTACTATAAACAGATGGAAGAGGTAGTAATGGGTGCAGTATGTGCCCCCTTGTATGCCAACTTGGTTATGTGGGCCTAGGAGCAGAACTGGATATTTAACTCCCATTTTTTGAACAGCTGACAACTATAAACCAGGTTTTTGGATGACATTGTTATTTTGTTGACTGACACTAAAGGTAAACTTAAAGATTTTATTGAGTACATTAACTCCACTATGCCATTTCTAAAATTCACATTCACTATAACAGAAAATTATTTTAATTACTTACACAAAGAATGACCATTATGTGTCCACTACATACAGGAAACTGACTTTTTTAAATGTCTATTTGCATTTTCATAGTGATCATCCATGGACTCAAAAAAAGTCTCTAGTAAAAGGATAGTTTCTCAGGATCAGTAGAATGATCACTGATGACAAGGTATTTGAGAATGAATGCAACAAGCTGGCTGATATGTTTTCTGATAGAGGGTATCCAAAACAGCTGGTGAATGATATTAGAACTGAGGTTGCCAATTTGAGGCATTCTAAGTTTAGCCCTATCCTGGGTCAGACTATTCCGTGGGAAAATACACCTTTATTGACAGACTGTCAAGACTTCAGCAGAAGTCTAATTCTCAGATATCACTCATGAAGTCAAGAAAATTATTTTTAAATATTGGCACATTTTCGAAGTGGATTGCAATATATCTGATGCAATAGGTAAGAAACCTGTCATCATTTATAAAAGGGGTAATAACGTGAAAAATATAATAGAAGGAAGTACCACAAAACAAACCACATCCAGAAAGGGTATGAAAAAATGTGGAGGGTGAAAACAATGCCCATTTATTCTAGAGCATGATACTGAATCTGTAGGGCACCCTAACATCAACATTTGTTTGGTCAATGGGGTCAATTGTTTAACTAAAGGAGTGGTACACATCTCAGTTTGTCAACATTGTGGTGCCTTTTATGTAGGGAAGACAGAAACATATCTTAATAAATGTATTTACGAGCATAATTATGCTAACAAAATTAATTTGAATAATGCTCTTTTGAAGTATAGAAACCATTGTCCTCCCTACACTAAGTTTTTATTTGGTATCCTCGAGAAAGTGGAAGTGAACCTCAGGGGTGGACCTTGGGAGGCGATCTTGGAGTCAAGAGAGTTGTATTGGCAACTAAAATTAAATGCACAGGATTTACTTAGATTGAAAGACAATATTAGTGCATCTAGTATTCTCAAGTCGTGGTCAATGAATTTATAATGGACTTTGCAGATTTGATATCATATGGAAACAAAGTTTTTTAAGGATATTTATTATTTTGATGCATGTAGATATTAAAATCCAAACATTAAATTCCTTTTTTAAAATAGCAACAAATAGATGTAAGACTTTAAGTCTATATATAACATATATTTATTAGTGATTTAAGCCATATTTAAGCTATTTTAATATTTTATATATACACATTTCATTTTTAACATTTCTTAATGAATTATAAAACCTTGTTCTATACATTGGTTAAATATGAAAATGTTATAGTGCATGTTTCTTTAAGATTGAATTACTTTTTGATAATGCTTATGACACTGGAACGGTTTATATGAATGTGGTTGGATTAGTCCTGTTAGATCTGAAGAAGTCTATTAATTTTTTAAATGATTTTTTTTTCTGTCTTATAATAAAAGTGATTTAACCCACAGGTCCTTCTTGCAGGCAGAATAGTGTTGGTATTTTATATCCCAATCAGACTCCAAAGGATTTTTCCTCAGGTAGATTGCAAATGTTGGAGGTGTGATGGGGAAGAAAGAGATAACTGGAAACATATTTTTTGGGAGTGAAATGAGTTGGCAGACTTTAAAAATTCTTTGCATCCCCCTCTGTCCAAAATATTGGGTGAGGAAACTGCTGCAGCTAAGGAAATATTTTTTTTGAGCTGTAATATAGGACTATATTGCCTAGACATAGTAAGGTCTTGCTGAGTTTAATTCTGCTAGCTACTAGAAAAGCAGTTACTAGAAAATGGACTTCAACATCTAAACCTACCATATTGTAAGTAGTGAATATAGTAACAGAGATAAAAGAAGTGGAAGTGCAATCTTTTGAAAAGGATAGGAGCAAATTACATAGAAAAAGGGGAATTGTAGAAACAATACACACAGAATAATGTTTTTGAGGAGGAATGAGGTTTAAGGAAAGGCAGGAGTTGAATGAGCTATGTAATGTTTGATTGACAATGACTGTACAGAAAAATAATTTGTGATGCATACTTTTTGCAACTGAAAATAGGTCAATACAGTTTGTTTCATTTAAATAAATGTATGATTGCCTGTGTCATAAGTGATAGGTTCATAGGTTCATAGGTTCATACTAGGCTATCTGCCCGAGGGCATTTACAAGCCTAGCCCATAGTTTTGTGGCTTACGCCACCCCTTTAGTATGGGGAACTATACCCATTATTTTGCTGTGCCTCTGTTGAGCAGTGACACTTCAATAAAGATGCTTTTTGTTTAAAAAAAAAAGAAAAAATTATCTGGAGATGGGATTTGTACACATCCTGCACTGAAACGTTTACTAGACTTTCCCAATTTGCCTACATGTTTGACTTTCCTCTATCTGTTACCCTGTCTAATCCAACTTGCCATCAGTTTTGATCTGTGTCCGCACATATTCAGATTCATGTCAATAGTCTGACAATGCTTTCAGTGAAACCTGTTTCACAGAAAACATTTTTCCAAAATCACGCTCAGCGAACGTAAAACTAAGTTGTTTTTTGCAGGGGGCAAGCCCCCTTGTACACCTGATGTGAGAAGACACCCCAATGTCTCCAAACTTAAAGATACCTACTCCAAGATCATATAACAGTGGAGAAAATTTAATTCTCCACTATCATTAAAAGTGATTTCAGTGAAATATTTTTGCTGAAATGTTATTCATAAAAAGTGATGTCAAGAGAATGACATATTCCCACATGTTTGAAGTCGGATGCCAGAACTACTAAACTGTTCATTAAACTTTGGCCCAATGTACCTTTATAACAAGTACAGTTATGAAGAACACTGTTTGAGTATAATGTTTATTATGGACAATGACTAGTATAAAATTGAATAACAATATACCACTCATGTTCATATCAGGCAAGCTGTTATGCCTATAAACACTGCTCCAAATATATATGTCATTTCCCTAGTGGGCAATGAAGTATCCATATAGGATTATCAAATCTGTAAGTAGTACTGTGTCTGGTCTACAGAAAGTTGAAAGGTTGAAAACTCCAAATAGTTGGTAATTGAATGTACAGATAGTCTTCCTGTCTGCAAAATGCAGTTGCATTGAAGTGACCCTCTCATATATCTGGCACAAAGTAAATAGCTTGTGAATATCCCCACACTTACCTGGAGTTTTTCATGAAAGGCCACATCAGAGTAGGAGAGATGCACCACCTTCATCAAGAAGTCTGGTTCCAGATCAAATGCTGTGTGTAGCGATAAGATCAACTATATGTAACTAGTACTTTTCAATCTCCTACATTAGCTCTGGTTTCTTTCCCTATAGTGAGATTCTACAATCTCAAGAGACACTTTCCATGCCAGAGTCCAGTTGAAAATGCTACCCAAGTCTCCTAGTCATGAAGTATTTGTTGACAAACACAATCTCAGGCCTAGCTCCAGTGGTGATTGTTGGTTATTCCTCTTCAGAGTGAGATGATTATTTAAATGGACCATCATGCAGTCAAGTTTTGGATCTATTTATTTGGTTCTTCCCCTTAGGCCAGTTTGCTAAGGGTGAATCCACCAGCTGCATGCCATTTCAAGCAACATAAATCTAAGGATCACTGTGCATGTAAATCCTTCCTGGGACTGTGGCAGTGGATGGATCTGCATAACTCAGTGATCCTTAAAATTGTGCTGCCAGGAACTTTATGCTCCTGGAAGGGTCACCTATGAAAAACTG
Source organism: Protopterus annectens (assembly GCF_019279795.1). Taxonomy (NCBI): domain Eukaryota; kingdom Metazoa; phylum Chordata; order Ceratodontiformes; family Protopteridae; genus Protopterus; species Protopterus annectens. The sequence goes on along the minus strand of NC_056747.1, from coordinate 1,160,683,103 downwards.
GATTAATGTGGAACCAGACAAAAAGAGCCACAAAATGATGCCACATTCAAAGAGAATGAGAGTCTCATGTGGAACAGAAATACTGCCACCTACCCTGGGGATAAGGTCTGGGGGGGCTGTCTACCAATGATCCACATAATCTAGTCAACCTCAACCTGAATAAATTGCATGAAGTTGTAGCATGTGTTTACCACCCATAAAGCGAAGGGTGGGCGCCAAGGGCAATGCCAGCTAGGCAGGAACAAGATAGATCATGGCAGTCTTGGCCACAGCAATATAAATTAAATATTTGGAAATGAAATCCAATTCATTGCTATGTAAAAATAAAGATCAGTCTGCATAGGTGGTTGAAAAGTACCATCAATATATAGTTAGCTTTATCTCTAAACAAAGCCTTGGTTCTTGTACCAGACTTCTCGTGTAGTGGTGGTCTCTTTCCTTCTTTGGAGATGTCCCTCAAAAGAGTTATGAGAAAGCTTCAAAGATACTGAAAAGCTCTGAGCAACATGTCATGAAGATGTAATTTGTGCCAATAAACGAGGGGGGCACCTCAAAGTCAGTGAGCCTCAAAAGATAAAATTGTGTATTTGTATGCATGTTGTGAAGATAGGTGAAGGCTGCCAGCCTAGCCAGATAGAATTTTGTAGATAATTCTGTGATTTGTAAATATTAATGTAAGCCACAGGCTTGTTCTCTTAAATGTGAAAAGACTGCATTGGATATTGAACTGCAAAAAATGTAACAACAGTGCACTCTGCTGTAAGAAAGCTAAGTCAAGCATTTCATGATGTCAAAATTCAGAACCGATATGTCTAGAGGGAGGCATCCTGCCTATTGTTTTAAGACCAGAGTTCATGGCTAGAATTTGCATGTATAAATGTCCTTTATTGTTCTGCTTTCTGACCAGGTGTAAAGAATGTAAATGTAGTTTCTGTTAGCCTGGGAACACCAGAGAAGTGTGAAGAATGATGTCATGTGAAGCAGCTCTGTGTTATCAATTTAAAAACAGAGAATCAGAGCGCTCAGAGCATTTTGTCTTGAGGACATCCAACATCACCAGCACTGCTTTGTGCTATATGTAAGTTATTTAAAACTGTGTTTTCTCTTAGATATAACTAGGAAACAGTAGGATTAGACTAGTTTGTTTTTCTGTGATTTCAGAACTTTTCTACGGTATTATTGTAAGTATTTCTCTGTGATCTCTGAACTCTTGACTAGCACTGTGTTGTAAGAAATACTGTCTTGTGTTTTTATTATTTATTATTAAATATTTTAAACCTTTCAACTGTGGCTGTTTTATGTAGAGTTAATTTAATCTCTAGAGTACATTGCATGTATATAGTGATACTGTACCAAGTCACTCTAATAAGCCTTGACTGTTCAGTCACACTTACCATTTGGATAATAATATTGCACAATAATAGTTGGACACCCTTTCAGAAGGGCCTTTGACTAGCTGATATTAGTGGGTGGTGGCAGCTGGTACTACCTTTTAGACTGGGCAGAAAAGGGGCACAGCTGGAGAACCTGTGCCAGCCTTCCTCAGGAGTGTCTGTGTGGTTGTATGTAACTGTTATCTCAAAGTGTGTGTCATCTACTTGGGCAGGGACACAAAGCACTGGTTGGATAGATGGGGTGCTGGAGGTTTTAGCTTGCCCACTAGGCTGAGATCTGGACCCTATAGCTGTGCCAGTGGGGAGTCTGATTGGGGACCTGGAGAGAAAGGGAGAAACCAGCCCCAGATTGACTGTTCTCTGTGTGCTCTTAAGGGAAATTGTGCCTTACTGTGTGTGTGTGTGTGTGTGTGTGTGTGTGTGTGTGTGTGTGTGTGTGTGTGTGTGTGTGTGTGTGTGTGTGTGTATTTGTTATCCTTTCCCTATATGGACACCCCTCACTAGTGTTAGTGGTGAGAATTGAGGCTCCTTGATTGCTGGGCCAGTGCATGGGCATCACACATGTAAAAGCTATTCAGAATATTCAGACTTTTGAAGACTAAAGGAATGGTGCTCAGTAGAGTTACATCTATTGATTTTCTGCTTTTTCCAGAAGGAATCATCACCCACATTGGGAATGGTGGTGATACCTGCAGTACTATAATTAAGAGAAATGGCTTCCCTTGTCTGAACTGGAAAGGAGAGTTTGTTACTGGAATTTTGTAGTACTTATGGATTATCCATAACAAATATGATATCTAAACACAAGATTGCTCATAAGTGCACTTACAGCATCATGGAACAAGGGTTGATAATTAACTTTCTAGTTCTGTCACCAGGGCTGCTGTAACATAACCTGCCTTAACATGGTCATATGTTTGATCAAATGGTCAGGGTGGCAGCTGAATAGACCCAGAAATGCCATATGTGTATTGATGGTTAGTGCCCCCAAAATGCTTGCAAGATGCTTCTGTGCAGGATGAGTTCAACACCCACTTTCAGAAGACCATCCTCCATATAAAACAGAGGAGGTCAGAGACATGTAGTCTGAATGGAGCCTATTCTGGAGCCCAGTAACTGAGGTAGCAACAACAGATTTTTTTCTTCCATGTTGGCAACTGAAGGGCCTGCTGGCTGACACAAACAGAGAGGGAAGCCACAGGTTAAAGAAGATTTTAATGAAATGCTAGGTCATCAGATGTGACAGACAGATGCTAACAGGCCAGAAAGGCAGTAGGTGTGGCAGTCACCAAAATGAAGGTATGGTGGGGAAGGTTGTCAAGGTCTAGGAAAATGAATTTTGGATGATCTAAAAATGTTCTAATAAACCATCCTGTGACTCAGGCAGCAGGGCATTTAAGGTTATTAGCTGCAAGTGTGGAGAAAAATTGACCTTGACTAATTACATTGTCAGGCAGTATAAAAAGCACAATGAGGAACTCACAGGTACAATGGTCATGTACCTGTTTGGGGGAGCATCACCAGAAGCATCTAATGCACTTTGATCCATTTCTGTAGATGAGGTCACTGTGGCAATTAAACAGTTCTAAGGTGGACGGGCTCTAGTAGTATGCGATATTTGATTAGAAATGCTGAAGTTGATAGATAAAATGATGGGGACAGTATCTCTGAGCTGGTTAAGTGGGGTGGTGCTCCCTTTTTGCAGGAAGAGAAAGAGAGTACAAAGGATTAGTCCAGATAAAATCACTTTAGCTAGCAGATCTAGGAGACTCTTTGTCTGATGCCCTCGCTGTAGGAGGAATAAAGATGCCTTGTTGAAGTTTCAAGTAGCTTATTCTGAAGATACATGGTAGATGAACACTCATCCATCTACCTACTTAACTGAATAAACTACTTGAAACTTCAACAAGGCATCTTTATTCTTCCCACAGGAAGGACATCAGAGAGAAAGAGAATATCCTAGATATGCTATTGAAAGCAATCTTTTGTAATCTGTTTTTGTTAGTCCTGTCACTCTCTGGGTCACAGGTGGGATAGCAAATCTGACTCTAGCTTTCTGGATTACCTCTGCTTTCTTTTTCAGAAACAGGAGCAGCAGGGTGTGTCATAAAGAAATCATGCTGCTCAGCCTCCTTGGGGACGCCTGTGCCAGGTTGCTGAATAGGAGACTTCATCTGATGGATGAACCTCTGATCCAGAAGTTGCAATGCAGTTTCCATTGTTGCAATGAAACAATTGATCAACTCTTTGTCCTTATATGATGAAGTTCTGTACAGTCTACATATATTATGTGGCACTAGAAATGGCATACAGCCTGGTGCCCTGGAATGATTACTGGAATATGCTACAGCACTATGGGATCCCAGGGTCATGGCTGTTCAAAACTCAGCATATCTATTTATAGAAAGAGTGTTGTGTCCATATTGGCTGCATTAAGTTGAATGGTTCAATGTGGGAGTAGGACTTCTTCAGTGGCGTGTGTGTGACATCCCTCCTCTGGGCAAGTAATCAAGGAACTTGAATCTTCACCTCTGACACTGGAGAGGGATGTTAACTTGGACAAAAATAGTTACACACAGTATTTCCAGATGCAGCTCTCTGCACCAAGCACAATTTTCCTTAAGAGCATACAGAGAACACACTCATTCCGGGGTCTGGGTTTCTCTCTCTCTCTCCAGGCCCCCAGTAAGACTCCCCACTAGTGCATCTATAGAGTTGAGTCCTCAGCCAAGTGTCACAGGCCAAGTCCTCCACCACCCTCTCTGTGAAATCAGTGCTTAATGTCCCAGCTCCAAGTAGCTGACACACAAATTCTTGAGATTTGATTTTCACACACATACACACACCTGGGAAAGGCTAACCCCAGACAAGACTATAAGGTAGATAAATAAATATAAATACTCTCAAAGGTTAAAATATTCTCCAAAAGACCAACCACAATGAAAGGTTAAATGCATTTAATAATAAAATAATAAAAGAACATAAAAATACTAAATATTTATTTACAATAAACACCAGAGTTTCAATCACAGGAAATATTAAAATAACACCGATGAATAGGTTCAAAAAACAGTACTTAACTAATCTGACTATATTTTCCTGATTTATCTGAAGAATTATTATTCCCTGGATAATTACAAAAGCAAGGCAAGATGAAGTGGGTGTGGGATCTTTCTATGTCAGGTCTCAAAAACAGACTGTTCTAGGACTTCTGTCTCATCTAGTATTAAAACATAATTTCAGTGCTGGATTACAGAATGACATCACATACATCTGGTCATCTGACGTCTGGTTCCCATACTACCCCATTTACTAGAAACTGAACTAGAATCTCACACATATGTGTTACCATACACACAGAGTTTTTCTAAGATGTATTATAGCATCTGGAAACCATAAAACCATTTGAACACTTCCACCCTTCCAGGGTAGCAATTAGTTCACTGCTAAGGACAATACAGCAGGATTCCTACCCCTTGTTTTCACAGACATTCTGTCTCTGGCTGCAATCAGAGCTGTAAGATACAATCTTTAAGGGCCTAAACCAGGTAGTTTAATTTCAAATTATTTTTCAAAGTTAGCTGGACTGAGATTAACCTCTTCTCTTCAAGTATCTTCTGTTACAAAATTAATTTCCACAGTTACAATACAGTCTAACATACAGGTGAATTCACTTTTCTGTCCAGCAGGACCCACTGTTGGTACATTTTTTAACAGAAGCAACTTTACAAATACATTTTTAACACAAGCATCTGTACAAATTAGTTTGATATACAAATAACATATAATTCTTTACAAAACTCCAGCTAGCTATGTTGGTATATGTTACACATCCCCTGCCCTACTTCTCCTGGTATATCTGGCAATGCCTCACATTGTCACAGTGTGTTTTTCTCCTCTCCTCTCTTTTCCTGTTCATCAGTTTCTTGAATAGAATATCAAGGCACTGCCTAGGCATGGAGGTTGTCCAGCCTGGGACAGAATGGTTCCATCTTAGTTGACTGCAAAAGTGTCATCTTGTTTTCAAACTATTGTGATATCTGGCATCCACTGTTATTCAACAGCTATAAAATGATGTTTCCAGGCTAGTGATTCAATGGTTCCTCAACATACCATAGTGATTAACTATTTATTATGGCAGTCATTCCATCACTCACATTATGATGTTTATAGATCGGAAAGTAATAACTTTAACTCCATTGTCTGTTATGTGAGGCTTAATAGATAACACAGAGAGTAAAAATAGAAAAATAATGCATATCCATGACACTAATGAAAAGTACAATTAAAATACAATTTCATCATAGTGGTGTGCAAAAACCATGGGCAGTTCTTCGAAGAAGAGTAAGTGCTTTCATTTATTATATTGTTATACCTCCTTAGACTCCTGTCCTTTCACTGTAACATTGTTCAGTAGTTACATTTCTAAGCCGTTGTTAGTTTATCTCTGAAATGCTTTTTTTTCCTTCAGTGACTTATAAATGTGATGTTACTCAAAGAATCACTAGCTCTTCCTCTAACAACTCTTCATGTTTCTCTTGCAAATATACTCTACTCAACATATCTGCTGTGTTTAGTTCCCTGGATGTACCATATTTCAATTTTAAATAATACTGCTACAGATTAAACAATATCATCAGAAGTTTCCTCAGCTGTACCTTGTACAAGAACTTTATGACTATGCTTTGCATGGGTTTGTGATCTGTTTCCACTTAAACTGCTTAACTGTTTACATACTTTTGAATTTTCACAAAGCCACATATTGTTGCTAATATTTCATTTTCTGAGTCTATCTCATTTGTAAATGCGCTTGAATCATGATAAATAGTCCATTGTCCTGTAAGATCATAGCTGCTATACCATCCTTACTGTAGTACTGCTGGCTTATTCATGTTACAGTGACCTTTTTCAGACTTTCAAAACACTTTTTATATCACTGACTCTATTTTCAAGTTATATCTAACTCCAACAGCTTTCTTAGAGGCAGGGTTATTTCAGACATATTTGGTCGAAACTCTGTAAAATGCTGCACCTTTCCCAGAAACCTCTGTAATACCTGCCTATTTTCTGGCTTTGGCATTTGCACAGTTGCTTGTATTTTTTTTCTAGAACATGTTTCAGAACCTCCGACTTTAAAATTTGACCCATATACTGCAGGCTTGTCTCTTTGATTTTACATTTACTCTTATTTGAAATTATGCTGTCTTAAGATTTTAAGAAGGTAATGCTTGCCTCATATCTGATCCTAATTGAATAGACCAGTAATTATGCTTACAATACCTTAAAAGCCTTCAGTTACTTGGAGAAAAAGCTCTTTGGAATACATCTTATGCTGACAACATATCACACAGATGTCCAAGAGATCTGCACCTTTCTAATGATATATTAAATGAACACAGTTTATAGTTTTGTTGCCCTAGCCTTATCTACCGAAAGCACTAGTTTTCATTTAAAACTGTGAAAAAAATGTATTTGACATTTCTGAAACCACTTCTATAACTTGAGGCAATGGATGAGGCTCTGTCTTGATCATTTCATTCAAATACTGTGGATCAGTACAAATACAAATGTCATCTTTCTTCACATCAGCAACAATAGCATTCATATTTTATTTTGGCCATAATTGGTTCTCAATATAACCTGATGTCTTCATTCTCTTTAGTTTTTATTTTGCTTTACTTTTCAGTAGAATGCATAGTTTTCTTGGTGCACTTGTCACTGTTAACTGTTTCAGGTTTTATTTGTATCTGATATTCTTTTGGCAAGCTTCAAAAGCCTTGAAACAAATCATCATAGTCGTAGGAATATGACGGTTATGGTTCTGAACAGTATGTGAAATGTCCATGTGATAGTTTGATTGATTTTATAGGTTCATAGGTAAGTTCTGGGCTAACTACACTTGAGAGCCATTTTAAGCCTAGCCAGTTTCCCTTTTTATGCTTGAATTAACCCATCCCATTTGGTTAGAGAGTCATCTTAACTATCCTATGGTCAATAATTATACATTACTCCTGATGAGAATAACTGGGATCATTCCATACATAATTTGAGGTGACCCATGCATAGAATAAACCATTTAGGAGCTGCCTGTGTTCATTAGTAGTACAGGGAGCAGTCCTGGGGTAAACTTTCTATTTCCCATCCATAAATCTAAGCTGAGCCTTGAATAGGGATAGGGAAGAACTTTGTTTTATTTGGATGGAGAATCTGTTCCAGAGCAGTAGTATCCTCTGCGAGATATACCTGTCCCTCCAAACCATTTTGTTGATGCTGCAGAAGAGATTTAGATCCCCAGACCAAGTATTTCTGATTACATTTGACTTGTTGATGTGCAGTAAATCCATCAGCACTGGGTGGCAGGATGTCTTGTATGCCAGACATAGGCCATCTCTTAGCAGCCTGTAGGATACAAAGTATGGTGTCAGGGTTTAAGTCAGTCCATGTAGGACATGTTGTTTAGGCCTTGTATCCTTTTAGTAAGGTAACTCTGTGGGCATTACATTTGTTGCATACGTCTGGAAAGATACAGGACAAATGGGGCATTATATTCAATGAATGGCCTAATGAGGGCTGAGTAGAGAGGGACAATGACATCCCAAGATCTAGACACAATCCCTTTGTTTATAAACAGTGCAAAAAAAGGACATTCTGTTATGAAGACATGCTGGTCAAAAGTTAGGTTACTGTCCACAAAAGTTCCCAAATCCTGAACAACTTGGTCAGCTCTTAAGGGTGTATTGTCAATGTGGTAGTTCTCTGGGGTAGATGACTTCCCAAAGGATACAATAATGCATTTTTTTTACATTTAGTTTCAGTCCATGATTTTGGCACTATTTATTTGGGACAAAACTGTCTGCAGGATAGATAAGTCATTTGGAGATTCAATGACTGCTCCTACCCTGCAATCATCTGCAAACTTTGTCAGCAAGAGCCCTTTGGTATTGGTTTTTAGTTCAGAAAAGTAAATACCAAACAGGAGAGGTCTCAGCACTGAATCCTGGGGGATTCCGCCAATATCTGAATGGTCCCTTATTGGTGGTAATGTCCCCTATTTTGATTTTCTGCATCTTATCTTTGAGCCAGCTGGCAATCCAGTGGGTGACATGGGGATTTATTCTAAGTTTATTTAGTTTTCCTACTATGCCCAAGTGAGGAATTGTGTCAAAAGCTTTGGCCAGGTCAAAGTATGTGGTGTGTACCATTTTGCCTTCATCCATTGTTTTGGTAACCTTTTCAAAAAAAAAATCCACCAGATTGAGTAAGCACAACCTGCTCTTGATGAATCCAAACTGAGATGGGTCCAGTGTTTAGAGGTTCCCTATGTCCTGATTAATTACTTCCATGATAAGTCTTTACAATTATTATTTTTACAATGTCCAGTCTTTTGTATTGTGATATCTTTTACCATTCATTGATTCTCACAAGCCTGATGTCCCAAGTACAAATATCTGAAAAAGAAAAGACAGAATATTTCTCATTTTGCACATGTATTATCAGTTTTTGACCCAAATGTTGTCATCCAGTGACAAGAATGGGTTAACAATGTACACATAGGTCTAGAGTATTTTTCAGCCCAAATATTTGAAAAATATTTTCTAACATGGCATTACCCTCTGTTCTTCTTTCAAATTTAAATTCTTCATTCTCTCTATTAGTTCTGAGCATTTATTTCCAACACTGTGCCTTATACTCCCATTTCATTCAACTGTATTTTCAGATTTTACAGTACCAAGCCTTGTCACATCAATAATGTCCACAGTTCCATTTTCTATTTCTGCTTAATGTGCAAATTCTTTTGAAGAAACATTTGTTTTTGATTTTACACATTTAAGGAAAAAAAAACATCCTTTTCTAGCACATATTCTGGAGCTTTGATTAAAAGCTGGGCAACTCTTCATGTCATGCTTATAGTCACACCTTTTGCAAGCCAAACTTACAATAGAGCAATCTTTTCTTTGGTCTCCATCTTATTTTCTCACATGACTCTGTTTATATCCATTTTTAAAACATCCTGTTTTTAGTTTTAATTTCTTTCTTTCTTAGAAGTTGACTCAGGTCATATTTTTATCATTAATACTTTTAACAGTGTACTATCAGTTTCACTTGCTCAGCACAAATCCAGAGGTACCCACCACATGTAGCTAGTACAGGGTTTAGGACTGAGGTACCTGTGCAATGGTAAACTAATGAGGCTGTATAGTCTGTGGAGAGAGATTGTGAACACACTATGGATTTTCAAGTGTATGCCTTCTCATTAGTAATTCAGATCTTTTAAATTCCATGCTTCCAGCTATTTGTCCTAGAAGCCTGCCATTGTGTCATTTATTCCTGATTTTTCTCTAATGCTGCTATTTTGCACTTTTTCTCATTAAGAAAAGTAAGAGAGTTAAATTATGTTATGGTTTCTTTCCCAGCAATATGCAGGAATGCAACACACTACATCTCTTCAGACATTTCAGCTAGTCCAGATTTATTTATTTAAACTGTTTTATTTTCAGTTTTTCAGTCAGGTTTTCTTCTAGCAAGATTGGGGGGGGGGGGGGCATATTTTGCACTGACATTTGCAGTTTAATTCGATATGCACAGATTTTTGGCAGCAAATGCATTTGACCACTTATAAAGATATATTTATTCAGTTCTGGCAGATATTTAAACTATTTATGACACTTTGTCATGCTAGAAGACTTAGTAAATTATACAGAGGTAGAAGTGGTCTAATCTCTGTTAAGTCTATTTTGAAAACTGACTTCTCGAGAACCTCTGTGTAACACATTACATGCTAAGCATCAATAACAGTTCATTAGTATTTTAAGGCAATTCCCTCATATCTAACACTGACTGTGACACTTAGAAGCTTAACAGATTGTGAGAAGGTAACAGTCTACTCTGCAGAGCCTCTCTACTGCTCCACCCAACACATGCATACCTTTGTGTTTTGTAATTTATGAACAGTGATCAAACCTATTGTTGCTTATCATAATGAGACACTAACTTATGCACATAATTTTCACCTTGTATGTCAATCTGCAATGGGAGATCTTATAAAGATATTATGGAAGTCTGTCAGTAGCACTGTAGACGCATCACCTGTGGTCATCCCTTAGATCATATACATATATGTTGAAGCAATGAACTCCACAGCACTGAACTGTGAAATGAGCTTAGGATCTTCTGCATACCAACCAGCACCAGAACTGAAATACACTACCTGCATAATGTAGAACCATCAATAAGTTACCTAGTCTCTCTAATGCCATAACATAAGGAGCTCTAGTTGCTGATAGTGTAATGTTAGGCTAACTGGGGACTTGATTGTTGATAGAGGTGTATGGGAGTTTGCCACCATAACAGTACAGAAGATGCCCATCACATGTAACTAGTACAGGGTTTCGGACTGGAGTACTTGCGTAATGGCAGGCTGTTGAAACTTCCCAGTGGTGGTGGAGAGAACTGCAGAATACACTATGGATTTGCAGGTATTTGCTACCCCACTAGTAATTCAGATCCTTTTAAATTCCATACTTCCAGTTGCTGCATGCAGATAAAGGTATGTTTACATATATTTAGTGTATTTTTTATTTTAGCTTGTATTGTACTTACCCTTGCATTTACAGATTGTGGCTGAAGATGGCCATACATGGATCACTTTACTTACCTGGTTAACAGACAAATAACTTAAATAAATCAGAAATTCATTGAAGCAGAGGTATGAAACATTTGGAGCTACAAAGTGGGATCCTCTTTAGAATGTCCATGCTTACTACATGTGTGTAACAAGGGTATTGTATCAGACATAAGAGATTCCTGAATCTGACCTCATAGCTGTATGTTCCGTCAAACAGATAATTTAAATGTGACTGAATGGTAAAGCAGTTATATGAGTAATCATTCAAAAAACTATTTTGTTATGTTTCTCCACTGGATTTATTAAGTCATGAAATGTTACCTTCTATGTAGATGTATTTGGTTAAGTACCTCAGCTATTTCACTTCTTAAGCCACACGATCTTCCCAACAGTAAGACTGAGGATTGGAATTTAAGATTTCTTTAAATCCAGTGTAAGAATACTATAATAAGCTTCTGTCAGGAATAAAGAATATTATATAGGATCCTAACTCATACCCCTCTACTTCCACATACCTCTGTTGCTATTACAGTAAGAGCATTATAATTTTGCTGTTGCCTTCTGCTTCAGCATTCATTGATTTTGGTGGTGTTTTTGGTGTTGCTGTTGGAGGATCTTTATTTATTTACACTTTTATCTGGGTAAACTGATTAGTTAATTGATTGTTTTCAGCTACAACTTGAATTAATGTAGTACAAGAAGAAAATACATGCATCATTTACTGTGGACATACATAACACACAACATAATTAAAGAAATGACTTTAATTTATAGGAAGTGCTGAGATACACTGCAGACCTCAGATGCGAAAAACATTGTAAGTGGAAAAAGTGAAGTGCAAATGAAAATACTGGAAATAGTCCACTCCTTGAGATCAATGTCAGCAGTGGACATGTTCACTCAAAGTTTGACAATGCATGGAGGCCACTGACCATGGCCCCTACAAGTACATATATCAAAGCCATCCCCAACCACCATCCTGTCTAGGCAGAAGCCAGTGTTGTTCTCATACCAACTTCCTGCCCAGAACCTTCAGTCAGCCTCCTCCTGCTGTCTGTGATCAAAGTCCCTGGGGAGCATCTCTCCATCAGCATACCCCCTTTAGTGGTGCTCAGTGATCCTCCTTCCATCATACGTTTTCAGCAGTGACTGGGACACTGTGTCTACTAACTAGCTCCCCCCCACCATGCATGTTGATGACCCATCTAGACCCTGTATTACCCCTGATGTGGATCCAGCAACTGCAGTTACAAGTGGTGCATACTGCACATAACAGCTAGGTCACCCCAAAACAGTACAAATAAGGTCCATTGATTCTCTTCAACAACAATACAGCATCAGAATAATATAAATCAGATGGTTTAGTGTATTGTGCCACATACCTTCTGACAAACAACATCAGTAATGGGCCTTCATCCACTTCTCCTGCAGTCTGCATCACCATCATACACTAGACTTGAGGCATTATCAAGCCTGTCTCTATCATGCCAAAGCCATTGTTCATGAATCCCACAAAACCGGAAAGGATGTATAAATATTTTGAAGCCTGTGTATTTAGATGATGAATACATAAACACCAGCATTACAAAGAACACAAACATCTAAAACCACTAATCAGGTATGCAAACATTCAAATGTATACACACATAATGCACACCACACTGTGCATCGAACGTGTTACCCCTACTGCATTTCCATGAAAGTTTCTCATATACCCCCGTTGGAAAGATAATTACCTCCAACATCTCTATACCTTGACAGTAAGAGTAATGCAGCACTCCAGCATCATGTAGTTATTAGCTCGTTCACTAGCACACATTATCCCCCTGTCAACCTCCCTAATCTGACATGTGTCCATGTCTGAACTCCTGGAACTCTGTCATAGAAATGAGCACTCATTGGATTTATACATGTACATACACAATCAGCTGAAATAGACATGTTCAAAGTGTCTACTGCTGACTGTGTTACTGATTCCAGGAGGGAAGGAGCTATGTCAGTTGCAAGCTACTAGAAAATGGACACTGTAAGAAAAGATCAATGTTTTTAAATGACATTTACTTTATTGTGAAATGTGTATCTATAAAACTTGCATATATTTAATTTAGAGTGAGATACATATTTATAATCTTTATATATATATATATATATATATATATATATATAGGAATGGAAAAGACTTAAGATTGTTTCTGCTCTTTTTTTTTTTTTTTTTTTTGCTCTTTTTACCCCCACTAACTGACAATTATCCATTCCTCTCTGGGTCAGCTGGTCTATTTATTCCGTATCACTAGGATGTTAAGCATTGGTCAAAAGGAGACATCATTCAGGCAGCCAACAGGGGTGATTTAAGATTTCTTTTAATTTGTTCTACATCCCTGTACAAGAGCAGTTAAGGTTACCTGCAGGTATTTGTGCAAACAGTTGACCAGTCTGGACTGCCTTCCTCCACTTCCATGAAGGCATTCCCAGCAAAAACCCATGTGCCATGCTATGATACACCACAGGCAGTCCTCCCCAGTCTCCACCAGGGGCAATCATGCCTGTAGGTGTGCCTCCAGAATATGTTCACCCCCTCCCTGACAGAGGTGAGCAGGCTCCATTCCTTATCCCTACTTTGCTCCCACAGTGTAAGCACCTATAATCGAACTCTGGTCACCACAGTGTAGTCCTTCCTTCATGCTGTGCCATGGAACCAGGTCAGATGGTTTCTGAGTCCAGTCATGTAGGACAGTTCCTCTGATTGTTCAGAAAGAGCAATATGGTAACCACTCTGCTTTCAAATTATAAATTGTACAATAATAGTAGTTCATGCTTATTGCACTGCAGTCTACGAAATTTTATTTTTGCAGCATCTATTGTGCGATATATACACTGTTTGGCATAGGCATCAGCTACACAAAAACCTGGACTTTCAAAGGCATATTTCCTAGACTGTGATAAAAAGATATGCACCCGGACAATTAAATTGTAATTATGAAGTTAAAGAGACCGCGGTGGTGGTGCTGCGGTAGCGTTGTCGCCAAACAATAAGACGCTGTCCAGTTCGATTCTCAGCTAGAGCATCTTCTGCGTGGAGACATGCGTGAATGGGTGTACCTTCGTTGAAGGTTGTGCATCATGCCTGGCAAGCTGGTACGTAAAAATCAACTGCCAATCATTAGCGGACCGGAGTTCCGCTGTGGTGACCCCTAACCGGGAAAAGCCGAAAGACACAAACAAACAAAAGTGTGAAAGAATGTATATTTGACTATTACATAGCTGTTTTACACATATACCTACTCATAATTTTCTGACAAAAAAAAAGTAATGTTAAATTTTTATTTTTGAACACATTTTCACTGAAAACAATAGAGGGAGAGCTGTAATGTGAAATATAATATATAATGTTAATATGAAATGTAATATGTTTTCTATATAAAACATTGTGACAAACTAGTACAGTGCAGTACTCATTGCAGTATATGATTTACATACACATAGTGTTAAGCTGAACTGCGGTGGTGGTGCTGGGGTAGCGTTGACGCCTCATAGCAAGACGTTGTCCCGTTCAGTTCTCAGTTAGAGCGTCTTCTGTGTGGAGGCATACGTAAATGGGGCGTGCCTTCGTTGAAGGTTGTGCGTCAGGGCTGGTAACCCGGTACGTAAAAATTCACTACCAATCATTAGCAGACCGGAGTTCCGCTGTGGCGACCCCTAACCGGGAAAAGACGAAAGACACAAAACACATAGTGTTAAGCTGCTTTCATAATAGTATTTGTTTTCATTTCCAGAGTTAAAGAGTAGTGTATTTAATAAAAAAAATAATTTTAACATTGTTTTTAATATTTCATTCAGAGTACAACCACTGTAAGACTCAGTGGGTCAGTGGTCTACTCAGCATATATTGGATGTTTCTCTGTATATAATTAAATAAAATGTTCAAAGTACAATAAAGCTGAACAGGAAGTTTGAAGAAATAATAACATTCTCTGGTGCGGTTAACACAGTTTTGCAGATATCCATCATCAGTGGCAATCTCTTGGTTCAATAATATCTACCACAACAAACTGAGGGGCTCTGACATGACCCAGTATTGTAATCCTAAACCATACACCATCTACAGAAATGAAAAATTTTTCCATTGTTGGTGAACTGTCATGAGCATCTTTCCTTTTCCTTCATACAAATGTTTCCTCCCTCTTTCTTTCTGGTAATAGATTTCTGCTTACACAAAATCTTCATTTGATGATAGTTGTGATATGGCTGGGATCAGTAGTTACTGGCCATGTCTGGGCAGCTTATCATATCCATGTTTATTTAATGAGGTATACCGTCATAGTGTTTTTACAGCATTCTCCTCTACTAGTCTGGGGCAATGAATTGTTAGAGAAGCGCCACCAATTCATGTTCCAAATCTGGTAAAATGAGACATTTCAGAAGACTTTTGTTGACTGATAACATCATTACCTTTCTTGCTTTACTTGTTTGTCTGTTAACTGGTTAGGTTGACTGGTCTGAAGACAGTTTGCTGTCATGATGTCAGCCAACTGGCAGAGAAATGCAGCAATGCAGTTATAATGACAGCAGTCTAATTATAAAGCATTTCAGTGACAATAACATCTGTACTATAATCAAACACTGAGACAATTATTATTATACAGGTTATAAAATCTTCCAAATATATAAATGAAAACAGCCAACAAGTAAGAGATTATGCACAATTAAAATGCAAAAAAAGAGGTTACAAAGGAAGGATTGAGAGAAAAGAGTTTGCAAAATTACTGAGGGATCTCCACCACAGAACAAATTCATATATGTTCATAGGTTCATAGGTGTTTACAAGGCTAACGACCACAAGGACCTTTTTAAGCCTAGCCATGCATCCCAAATCTCTGATACCCTGATAAGTGTATGCATGGCCTGGGAGATGAACCATTTACAGGTTATCTGTATCTATTAGAGACATAGGTGCCAAACCAGGGATGAAGTTCTGGCTTTCCATCCAATTGTCCAAGTTGCACTTCAATTGGGTTAGGGAGGAACTCTGCTTCACATGGATGGGGAGCCTGTTCTATTCATAGGGTAATCTCTGGGATACATACCTATCTCTCCAGCAGGGCCTATTTATATCACAAGCTAGGTTTAAGCCTTTAGAACGGGTAATTCTAGTGCTGTTTGTTTTGTGGATATGCAGGAGGTCCATTAAAGTGGGGTCTGACAATGCCCTGTATGCCAGGCATAGATCTCCCCTCAAAAGCCTGTAGGAGACAGAATACAGGGATAGGGCCTTGAGGCAGTCTGCAAAGGACATATTACTTAACACTCTGTATTTTTTTATTGAGAAACCTCTGTAGACATTCCAATTGTTGGATATGCCTGGTTAGGTACATACCAAAGGGGGCATTGCACTCAATAATAGGTCTGATGAATGCCGAATACTGTATTTTGCTTCTTCTCGTCACTCCTGAAGTGCTCGTGGAATACCAGTCTGGCTTTTGACCATCTTGCCTCCTCATAGTCATCTTTATGTTCATCAGATACCACATTCCCACTAAAACATTATCAAGTAGAAATGGATGGACAATCCTTTAATTTTAATTGATTCTTTTCAAAGACCAACATGCCTGAGACTTTTGTCACTGATGTCCGGTACAACAATGTATATGCCATCCTTGCAGACACCAAGAATAATAATCAGTTTCTGTAGCTTAACAAAATGTATGATTGCCACCCAACATTGAGAATAACAAATTGTTCTATCAGCTAACAAGGCTTTTCAAATTATACACTGCAATTCAATACTGAGGGGCTGATGAACACTTTTGTTAATTGGTAGCCATTTTCCTAACAGTGAAAAACCAACAGAAATATTTAGCAATGGATTTAACTGTTATTGTTTGCTTTTGGCAACTGTATTGTTATATATTCTCTGACAGTGACTCTGAGATGGAAAAAAATAAAATCTATGGGCACAGCTAGTTACCCTCCTTGTGTGACTTACTAAAATCGTGTAAGAAGTCTGGACTGATTATGTCTTAGGAAGGTTCTGCACATCAACTGGAAAGGTTTGTCACGCTATTTTGCTGAAGCCAAAGTTACCATTATTGATGCAGTGATTCCCGGAAATCCATTCTAGAGATCAGGAAACTGTATAAGGGTACCCAGCTGTTGATTCCCAAACTATTTTATGTTCCCAGCTTATTCAAGGCCAGATACTCCATAGTAGTGAAAGGAAACCTGACTCATTGCCTACTGAGATAATGCAGTTATGTTGCTGTAACGCAGTATGTAATAATTTCCTGTTAACACATTAACTAATGTTTCTGGTTTCATAATCTTTTACAACTATTTTGCTACATTCTCCTGTCTGTGGTTCTGTTTCTTGACATCATCACATCCCCCCTTTTCCAATTTTCTACATGGAGTTGGAGTGTCAGTTCAGCTATCACCAACTTTATTCAGTGTCACTCTTCTACCTTCTGTGTCATGCCTTATATTAAATATAAAGAGTGGGGATAATATTGTAGTACCACTCATAAAGACAACTGTCATCTCCACAGTTTTATGTGTGCTCAGCTCCAGATTATTCTGACTACACCAAAGGGCCAGCTGCTCAACCTCCCATCTGTATGCAGACACATCACCATTCCTGATGAGCCCAATAATGGTTGTATTGTCCGCTTATTTAATAAGTTTGAGGGGTCCATAGAGGTGCAATCATTAGTGTTGAGGGAGAATAGTAGTGGGGAGGGCACACATCCCGGGGGGTACCTGTATTGATTGTGTGATAGCTAGATGTAAATTTCCACAGTTTCACCTGCTGTTTCCTATTGGTCAGAAAATTGATCCATTCACAGGTGGAGGCAGAAACAGAAAGCTGGGAGAGTTTCAAGTGAAAAAGTTCTCAAATTATTGTATTAAATGGAGAGCTGAAGTCCACAAACAGAATCCTTGCATATGTGCCTGGGTTGTTAAGATGTTGCAAGATACAATGCAGAACTATATTAACTGCATCATCCACTGACCGGTTCTTTCAATAAGCAAACTGAAGGGAGTCCAACAAGGGAGCCATAACATCTTTCAAGTGAGCTAACACCAGTCTTTCAAAAGTCTTCATGACCACTAATGTCAAAGCAACAGGCCTATAGTCATTCAGCCCTGTTATACTTGATTTTTTAGGGAATGGAATGATTGTGGCTTGTCTGAAGCATAAGGGAACTTTTCACAGTTCTAAGACTTTATTAAAAAATTGAGTAAAAACAGGAGCTAGTTAATCAGCACAGATTTTTAAGCAAGACAGTGAAACCCCATCTGGACCTGTTGCATTCTTAATGTGCTGTCTTTTAAAAAAAAATGACACACATCCTCTTCAGAGATAATTATTCAAGGCTGCATGTGAGAATGTGTGGAAGAGCAAGTCATATAAGTCTGGACACTGAGAGAGCTGGTGATAGTGTCATTTGTAGCCTCAGGCTTATCATACCTGCAGTAAAAAGCATTCAGGTAAGAGGAAAAGAGGAAGGCCTAAGATAAGGTTTATGGACGTGGTGAGAGAGGACATGCAGGCGGTTGGTGTGACAGAGCAAGATACAGAGGATAAGAAGAAATGGAAAGAGATGATCCACTGTGGCGACCCCTAACGAAAGATGATGATGAGTAAAAAGCATTCAAGTCATCAGACAGCTGGTAATTATTTGCAGTGTGGGGAGATTGTTTCCTGTAGTTTGCAATGTTTTGTAGACCTTTCCTCATGGATTCAGGATAATTGGCTAAAAACTGTTTTTTCATCTTTTCAGAATAGTTCTTTTTAGCCATTTTTATTTCTTTTGTCAGTGTGTTCCTTGCCTGCCTAAAAAGTGTTCTATCCCCACTTCTGTAGGCATCTTCCTTGGCTTGACAAAGCTGCTTAAGTTTAGCAGTAAACCAGGGTTTTCTGTTGTTAAATTTTAACCACGTCTTAGTGGAAATGCATATATCTTCACTGAAGCTAACATAAGATATTAATGCGTCTACCAGTTCATGCAAGTTAGCAACAGAATCTTCAAAGACACTCCAGTTTGTACAATCAAAGCAGGCTTGCAACTTCAGCTTTCTCTCACTAACCCACCTTCTCACAGTATTGATCACAGGTTTAGCAGATTTTAACTTGCTCTTATAAAGTAGGAAGCAAATGAATCAAACAGTGGTCAGAAAAGTCCAAAGCTGCATGGTGGACAGCAAGAAAAGCATGTTTTAACACTGTATAACAATGATTCAATGTGTTCCTGTCTCTGGTAGGACACTTTACATGCTGGGTAAATTTAGGAAGACAGCACACTTGAGCAAATAGTGAGGGCTGATCTGTTTAAGTTGTGATATCTAAACACCATGTGTATGACATTAGCTGCTAACCTGAACATTTTTAAGGCTAGGAAAATTCTATTATGGCAGAAGTTGTATGGCAGAATCCAGTGGAGTCTCTGCTGATTTTGCGGAATACTGTTGGTGGAAGGCAAGATAGATGAAGACTACAACAGTTAGCTCCAAGACAGGATTCCAGTATGAGGTCTGTAATGGAACTGCCACCGGAACTCCCAGAAACATGGTAAGGAAAATCTGGAGGTTACCTGACCAAAGAGATTCTGGTCAAAGTCATTTATTTGTTTTGCCACAAAAAGTTCTGATGGTAAAAGACATTGAGTTACAAAAATTGTAATTGTGTTGCCCTTGAACACACACTGAGCTTTTTGTTATTTTGGCTTATACATTCCTGAAAGACACTTTTTCCTGAAAGAGACTTTGTGTTTTAAATGGGTTCTACAACGGGTAAAAATTTCAAAGATTGTTAGCTCGGGGAAAGATACTGTGACCTGTGCTGACTACCACAGCTAATGGAGTGAACTGTACAATTTATTACAAGCAAACTATTTTTTTTTTGCCCCTCTCAGGATCTCACTTGATGGATCCTCTGCCTGCATCCAGTTGTTCCATTCATTCTGGGGGGTGGCTGGTGGGAATTACCACACTAGGCAAAAGCCATATGGCCCATTTTTTCCAAACTGGAAATCCCAGTAAGCCCTGTTCAGTGGTCAGAATCAGGTGGTAGGAAGTAAGCCAGTTTGCTGGTCATGTAGAAAAGCCTAGTCACTCGCCATGGAAGCAACCCCTTAGCAGCTCTTCCTGTCTCTTTTGGGGAATTGTGCCTCCACATTTTGAGTTCACTTCAGTTTACGAGTGCGAATGCACTCTGTCAGACGTGGCTTGGTAGGTTTAGACTCCACTGGGTCTAACACTTAGTGTTCTTGCTAAGTGCTATCTATGTTTTGAGCCAAAACCACCTTTTTCTCCCCAGAATGAGCAGTGGCTGTTTACTCCCATCTTCCCCATTCAGGTGCCTGAGCCACTAATCAAACTCAGGTCATATGTTGTCACAGATAGGTTATATCCCTCTATGCCACGGAGCTAGTTGTAAGCACACTGTTTTATTTACCTTATCCCTTTTGAGCTGAATTTTGGGGAAATTATCCCATTTTGTGTTGTACCATCAAAAATACACTGCCTGAATATTTCACAATGTATTATTTATTTATTGCACTAATTCTAGGCAGAGTTAGGGTAAGGACATTGCCAGAAGTGAAGCATAAACATAAGCATAGCCATGTATCAGAAAGGTATTACTTTAGCTGATTTTTAAAGAATTTATAAGGGTCAATAATGGAAAAAACTTCAGTTATGACAAGTATAGCAAAAATAAAACATAAGACTTTAAGAAAGGTGTCAGATGAGTAAAGAAGAGAATTGTCTTTAAATAAGGAATGTGTGTGTCTGACAAGAGTATTCCTGGAGTATGTGGATTTATATTTTCAAAACCGGCATGTTCTCAAATGCCAAAAAGTGTGAAAGCGGTGCAAGTTATAACACGTCCCAACTAAAGCAAAAAGGGTCAACGTCTTTTGGGGATTATCAATTATAACTTGATGTTTATAAAGCACTATAGCAGGACTACAGGGACACCTAGAATTAATGAAGAAATATGGTTCATTTGTTTGGACAGAAAGCCATCAGAAGCATTTGAAAATTTGTACAAAGTACTGGGTTCAGATGCAACAAAATTCTGTTATACAATATTCATGACATGGTTGCAAGGTCTATAAGACTTGGTTCAGTTTTCAGCTAGACTCAAAATTCAAAACTCAAAGAATTGCTCCATATGCAGTTTCATCCTTCTTCGAAGTCACACGGTGATACAGTCAGACTGAAAAGAAAGCTCTGTTGCCTCACACACAAGTACTTGTGTGTGCTCATCTTAAGTGAAAATCTTTACATTAATCAAAGATCACATACTGTTAGATACTTCGAAAGACAGACATGACAAAAGCAACATGCACTATCAGAACAGACCAGGATCGATTGTACACTATTGCAAATAATAAACTAAGTATATTAACACAAGCAGAAAAAAGCAGAAGATACGCAGATACATGTAAAGGAAAAGTACAAAATAATCAATTCATTGATGACTCAAAATGTTTTATACAGAATTTGGACACAAAGCAAAAGGAATAGAAACACCACAACAAAAAAAGGAAGGAGAAATAGACACATTTTGTAGAAGCATCTATGGAGAGAGTGTGGAATATAACAAAGATGATGACTGGAGAGAAGTAAAAGAAACAGTAAGAAGTTCAGGTGTACAGGATATGAAATGGGATGAAGTAACAGCCACAGAATTTAAGAAAAGCTCGTAATCGGAAAACCCTAGGCCCAGATGCAGTACCTAACGTCTGGATAAAAGTATTAACATATTTACACAAAGATTTAGCCCTGGTAAGAACTATTTATATGATCATCCCAAACAGACACCAACCTGGTTACCAACAGGAAAAATGATACTCTTCCTTAAGAGTGAACATGCAAGCTATCTTAAAAACTTTAGACAAATAACTTGCCTTCTGACAATGTATAAACTATATACCGGAACTGATGCCAACAGAACTTATGGTCATTTAGAAGAAACCTCAGTCATGGCACTAGAACAAAACTGTAGCAAAAGAAAGTCATACTGTTAAATTAAGTTGGAATGGAGAAGTGTAAAAAGGTGAAGACTCTAAGTATGGGATCCCACATTCATGGATAAAGGAGTGCTTACAGATGTATACAATACACCAAACATTGATCAATTACATTACAGTGGCCACAAAACAGTGGCAAATCACTTTGCAGCTAAGCCATGATAAAGGACAAATTATTATCCTAGGGATAAAATTTCAAAGGGAGATATTCCAGTGTGACTCTGTCACTGCTGCTCTTTTGTCTTGCCCTTAACCCATTAAGCTGTCTACATAACAGATTAGGTCGTGGTTACAGTTTGGCTCCCAGAAAACAACAAACTGTAAAGACTTCTCATCGTCTTTTTGTGGATGATTTAAAACTATATAGTTCATCAGATGAGGAGCTGAAAGCACAACTGCAAGTGGTTAAAACTTTCTCAGATGATATAAGAATGTTATTCAGTCTTGTTAAATGTGCAAAGCAACATTTAAAGCAGGAAAGCTGCAGCACCAAGAAAATATCAGCCTGGGACAGGAATGTGACATAAGGAACCTGGACAAAAGGAACTGTGTAAATATTTGGGAAGTGGTGAAGGATCGGTAATGAAACATGAACAGATGTGAACAAAACTCAGTAAAGAACATTTCAGAAGACTAAAATTAATACTGAAAACAGCCCTGACATCTGGAAACAAACTCCAAGCTATAAACCAATTTGCTCTTCCTGTTCTAACTTACAGTTTTGGGGTGATAGATTGGCCCCAAAAGAAATTGGATCTGTTGGACAGAAAAACAAGAAAAAGCTTTCACACTTATCAAATGATATATAAAAAAAATCACTGAATACCAAGATTATATATATTCTTCATTCTGAAGGAAGTATGCGCCTCCTCAAAAGTGATTACATGTATAGATCTGCAAACATAAGGTGGCATACATATCTGCTGATTTCATCAGATCCAAACATAGTGAAGTTTTAAAACATGAGGAGAAGAGGAGAAGAAGTCTAAGATGACTTCCTTGCTTATGCAAGGAGGAATGGAAATCAAACCAGATGTAGAGAAAAAAAAAAAAAAAGAAAGATAAATATAGTTGCAAATAAAGAAAACTACTAGAACACCCTCATGTCAATCAGGATCTGATGCAGGAATGGTTAAGGAGAAGCAAATTTAAACCAAAAGATGAAAGGTTGATATCGGTGGCCCAAGGCAGTGGATTACCTGCATGTACATTGAACTTGCTTAGAGAAAAACAGCTCTTGTACTCATTTTCCTTACTTATCTAGAGGAAAATAGTTTTTTATTCAGACATGTCCAAGGGTCAGCTCCAAGTGTTCTCTCCTATCTATCTGATGAATCTGGGCATCTTGGGGCAATGTAGAAATTGCCTCATGTACACAGACAACCCTCTCCTCCTACCACCCAACACTACAACCTGTGGGATGCACTTATCTAGCTAAACTGGTGGTAAAGCTCTCTCCAATCAAGACTGAACTTGACAGTCAAGAGGACAAGGTAAGCACCTGCACCACACTACAGTCATCACATAGTCTCACTAAATCTACACCACCAAAATCCACATATAGAAACACAAAAACATTTGCGGAGGCTCTCAATAATAATCTGCTCAAGCAACAGAGACCTCCAAAGCAGAAATGCAAGCAACCTCCACCCCTCAACACAACCCAAATGACACATAGCCCGCACACTCAGTGTGCCACTCAACCACAGCCAATAAGGCAAAACAACGTACCCAACACACTAGTCATAGGTGACTCTATAGTCAGGCACACTGATGTCCCACTCACCAGGCTAAACAAGGAAAAGGTTACTGTCAGCTGACTGTCGGGTGCCAGGATCTGCCACATAACCCATGCACTCAGGTCACTCCACAACAAGTACAAATATGACTCTGTCATTGTCCATGTTGTTGTGAACGACCTGAGACATACCTCCCTGGACTACATGAAAAGAGACATGGAAGAGCTCTCCAATCTTGTAGCCCAGGCAGGAATGACCGTAGCCCTGAGTAGCATTCTGCCATCACCCAGAATGATGCCGCAGTACAAGGACAAAATGATTGACTTCAACAATTGGCTAAGCTTCTGGTGCCATTCTAAAGGGATCCAGTATCTGTCTGCCTGGGATGACATGGTCGACAGACCACGATGATTTGCCAGAGATGGCCTACACCTGTCACCCCTGGGATTCCGGATACTGGCTAAGGTTCTTGCCGCCCCTATAGTCCCTTTCTAGGCAAGGTTCAAATGACAAATTCACCACCGTAACAGGAACAGGCAAGCAAAAACTGAGGGTGATGCTACTCAATGCTAGAAGTCTAAATCTCAAAATGTATTCACTCGAGGCACTCCTTAAAATGGAGAACATCGATATCTGTGCAGTGACTGAGACCTGGTTCAAGGCTCCAGACAGCACCCCTGCACTACCAGGCTATAACTCATACCACACTTTTCGTCCATGTAACCTGGACCGGAACACCAAAGGCAGAGGTGTGTCCATATTCATTAAGGATATCCACACCTCCAGGCTAGTTGTTCAGCATAATGCAGCCAAGGTTATCCAAGTGCAACTAACTCTGGGCAAAACTGCAATCCAAATTGTAGCTTGCTACAGATCACCCACCATGCCCCAGGATTCCCACTCCACTTTTCTTGATAATATTAGGGTTAAACCAAACACCCTAATAATGGGCAATTTCAACTACCCCACCATTAACTGGGAAAACTACTCATGTACCAACTCCTTTGCTCAACGCTTTCTGGAATTCATAAACTCCAATGCCCTGGATCAACTTATCCACATCCCCACCAGGGGCAACAATATCCTAGATCTAGTCATTACCAACATGAATAACCAGTGTTCCCCACCTGAAGTCAATGCCTCATTGGTCCGATCCAACCATAAGCTAATTACCCTAGATATCCACATCCTGCCCCCACCCCCCATTAAGGAAACCATGGTAAAAAATTTCTCCAAAGCCAACTTCATGCTTCTTAAGACAGAAGTGGTGAACTTCATGACATCCATGCAGATGGACAATACAGTTACGACTACTGAATCCTGCACAACTGCACTTTATAAACACTTACATGAGTGCATGGATCGTGCTATCCCAAACAGAACCAAGATGCTATCCTTCAAAAAAAGGAAGCCAATCTGGTGGTCCCCTGCCATAAATAAACTGTACAACAGAGGGAAGAAAGTGTTGCAAAAGAGAGCAAAATCCCATGAGTGGAGGAGCTCCCTGGTCAGCCTCAGTAAGAAGCTGCGATCCCAGATAAAATCCTCCAAAGCTAGTTACGAAAACAAAATCACCACTGATTCTAAAGACAACCACAAAGCATTCTATAGCTATGTCAAGAATCTCAATGGCAACACTCAGATCTGCTCTGAGTTACAGGACAATGGCAATAAATATACAGACCCAACTGATATTTCCAACATCCTGGCAGATAGGTTCAGTGCTAACTTTACCCCCCTAGATAGGTTCAGTGCTAACTTTACCCCCCCTCTTACCCCCTAAAGAGCCCATCTCTATACCGAAAGAATGCAAAGTTCCTGTAATCACGGCTGCACAGGTAAAAACCACACTCTCCAAAGCCAAGAACACAGCATCCATGGGCCCAGACAACATCCCAGGCTGCGTTCTACATGAACTACAGAATGAACTGGCACCTCACCATGTTCAATCATAGCCTCACCTCAGGCTTTGTGCCTGCTGAATGCCGCACAGCGACGGTTATCCCACTGTACAAGGGGGGAGCTACCACAGACCCCAGGAACTACCGCCCCATTAGCCTGACGAGCCTGGTCTGCAAGGCCATAGAACGTATCATCATGGAACTTATAAACAAAGACATTGGTAATCTCCAAACTCTGGACCCCATCCAGTTTGGGTTTGTAAAAGGCAGATCATGTCTCCTAAACCTGACAGACTTCTTTGAAGCAGTCACCAAAGCCGTAGACAAGGGTAAGGTGGTTCACACAGTCTATCTAGATCTTGCCAAGGCTTTCAACACCATCCCCCACTCTGGAATTATAGATAAACTCACTAAACTAGGTATAAATACCTATGTCACAAGATGGATTGCCAACTGGCTCACTGACAGAACCCACACTGTGAAAGTAGCAGACTCCAAATCCGACTTCAGACCAGTGACAAGTGGAGTACCACAGGGTTCAGTCCTGGGTCCTCTCCTGTTTGGCATCTACTTCTCTGAAGTTGAACACAGAAGGTCTTTGGCTAACAAAGTTTGTAGATGACTGCAAACTAGGAGCCATAATCAAAACTCCTAATGATGTGGACATCCTACAAAAGGGCCTCACTGAGACAGATGCGTGGTGTTAAATCCATGGCCTCAAGCTCAATGCCAAAAAGTGCATTGTCATCACCTTTGGTTAAAAACTCTGTACCCATGAACTACAACATAGGTGGTAGTATACTTAACACCAAAAGTGTGATAAGAGACCTTGGGACACAGGTGGACAGTAGTCTCTCCTTTGATAATCACATCGCCACAGTAGTCAGGAAATCCTTCTACGTGGCACACCTCATCACAAAAGGTTTCTCATCCAGAAAAAAAGAGGTAATTGTTCCCCTCTAATCATCACTCATTAGACCCATTATAGAGTACAATGCCCCTTTTGGTATGTACCTCACAAGACATTTACAACAACTGGAAAGGCCGCAGAAATACCTCACAAAGAGGATTACCGGCCTCAAACAGATGCTCTATGGAGACCGTCTCAAAAAACTCCAGCTTTACTCCTTTGCATATCGCCTACTCAGAGGTGATCTCTGCCTAACATACAAAGCTATGTCAAACCCAGAGCTGTTGGGCATGCTCCACTTAAAGAAATCCCAATCCCTCCAAGCTACACGCTCTAGGGACCTAAACCTTGTCACCACAATAAACAGAACATGCCGGAAGGATAGATTCCTGTCCCAGAGACTTCCCATACTCTGGAATAAACTACCTATCTACATCAAACAAAGCTCCTCGTTAGCACTCTTCAAGAAAAATCTTGATGATTGGATGGGAAATAGGAAATTCACCCCGGGGATCACCTCTGTGTCTTTGCTTGACAGTGGCACAGGAAAATAATTTTCTTGAGTGGCAAAAGTCAGGGTACCTATTTGGCTGGGCTTGATTAGGCCCCAGGGCCGATAGCCTAATACCTACCTATGAACCTATGTGGGAGAAACAGACAAATATAGGTTCTGTAAAACAGAAATGGAAACAATTACACTTCTTGTTGCTGGGTGTGATACACTAATGACAGAGGGTTGGTATACTGAAAGATATAATAATGTGGCAAGAATGTTGCATTGGGGATTGTGCAAAGATCACAATACTGAAGTAGCTGAGAAGCATTGGAAACATTAGCCACAAAGCATTACAGAGAATGTTCAAGTTTATACCACATGGGATCACCCATTAATGAGAGTTCAGAAAATTGATGCGAGAAGACACAATATAGTATTCCATGAAAAGAAGACAAAAGTAGCATTGTTATTTGAAATTGCTATACCCATTGATTACAGGGTCTTATGTACAGAGAGACACAAAGTCATAAAATACCAGGATATGCAAGCAGAAATGAGGGCAATGTGGAAGAAAGATACCCAGACAGTTCTAACAGTAGGAGGAAACATGGGTCTCATAAAAAAAGAATTTACAGTCATATTTAGATTTGCTATCAATACATGTAGCTCCATATGAATTACAGAAGGAGTCAGTTCTGGGCACACTGCAGATGCTACGAAGAGCGCTTTTGGCAAACATCAAAGAATTACACAATACTAATTTCATGAGTTTTAATCATACTTTGAATTAGGAATGGGATTTATTCCCATCATGGTACTAGAAATCCAAAGGACATGGAGAAATTAAACTGTTAGTATATACATATTTTACACACACATACACACTATATATATATATATATATTTTTTATATATATATATATATATATATATACATATATATATATGGTTCCCCTTTACAAGATCGAATTACTGAAAGCTTGAGCCAAGAATCTCAAGTTTTCAGTAACTCGAAATTGTAAAGGGAAGCTGTAAAGGTAAAAAAAAAAAAATGTACTTACGTGTATGCAGGGAGCTAGGTCCCCCTGCATCGTTCCTGTTGTAATATGCGAGTTGTGTGACAGGACTTCAGCGGAGGAGTGGACGTTCTCCCATTGTGCGCTTATGCATATAGTGCAGAACAGGAGAATTCCCTTTTCTTTGGTGAAATGCGATTTCGGAGTTGGTATATTTAAGAAAAATATTTTTTACATTGTTTGTGTTCCCCTGTAGAATTTCGAGTTACTGAAAACTCGAGATTCTGGCTTCGAGCTTGTGAATTTCTAGCTTTCAGTAATTCGATCTTCTGAAAGGGAACTATATATATATATATATATATATATATATATATATATATGTATGTGTGTGTGTGTTTGTGTGTGTGTGTGTGTGTGTGTGTGTGTGTGTGTGTATATATATACATATATATATATATATATATATATATATATATATATATATATATATATATATATATACAGAGAGCGAGAGGGAGATGGAGCCTGTATTTTATATAGCATATATCATGAACAGATATAGGTTAAAAAATAAAAAAGACAGCTGGTTTCACAAGTCCCAGGATAAAATAGTGCCCAGTTCTGGTGTGCAGTCTTTTGCCAGGAGTGGGAAAATATGGCAGCGTAGAATTCTCAAGACATGGAAACATTCCTGCAGTGGGGTTAGGCCAGGCTCAGACAGAGGATGGCCTCCATGTCGTAGAAGGAAATAGTAGTTCACAAAGAAACACAAAAACTGAGAGGCCAAAAAAGTGCCATAAAGATGACAGAGTAGACTATTGAGGGCAAATAAGAAATTATGTATTGTCAGTATTTTGCAAGAATCCCAGAACTTCCAGATAGAAGATATTCTAAAAGATTAAGAGAGGAAGGAGACAAAAGAAAAATACTTGCAGAAGAAAAACTGTCAAAAGCTTCAAATGCAAATTTGTCCTCATTAATACAACAGATCCATGAAAAACTTTATATAGAGCAAGAAACTTTGGGTTGTTTGGAACAAGAAGCAAAGGAGGATGTATGAAAATGTAAAGAACAAAACCAAGAGATTTTTGTAAAGGATATAAAAGAAACATGGACAAGGGGGAAAGAGATCTGATATGGTGCAACATTTATGCAAAGGAGAAAAACAAACTAAGTAATACAAAAAAAGGCATCTCCAAAGATATCTGAAGAGAAATATAGGCAAATACACCCAGATATGGAAATGTTCCCAATACAAAAACATACACAAAGGGAGAATATAGAACAGAATATTGGTAAGATAGAAGTTAAACAAGTAGAAAGTGGAGTAATGGAATACCTGTGAAATGAAGGATTTATTATAGAAAGTCTAACACAGGTTATATCAAGCATCATAGAACAATGAGTTCCTAAAGTAAGGAGAAATTAGAGGAGTTGGAGACATCTAAACAAGAAATATGGACACAGGAAAGAAAAATAGATTTGATATGGTGCCATATGTATGCAAAGGAGAAGGCAAAACTAATCAGTAAAAAGCAGCACCAAAAATATTTGAAGAAAAATACAGGCAAAGGCACCCAGATATGGAAAATTTCATAATACAAAAAAAAATAAGAAAATAAAGTGGGAATATGGAAAAGAGGATTACTAATGCAGAAGTTAAAGACATAGAAGCTGAAAGTTCTGGATTACCTGCAAACTGAAGGATTTAGTGTAGAAAATCCAGCTCAGGTAACATCACAGCATGACGGAACAATGAGTCCCCCAGATTAAGGAGAAACTAATTCAAACGTTCAGCTGGAATTGCACAGCAAGGGAAGGAAAAGGAAACAGTGGCAGCTCTGACACTGGCAATGTGGTGGAGTCATAGGACAACAGCACAATAGGCAGCTGAAGAAGATATGTCACAGCAATATGTTCTGGAACTTTCTGTAGAATGCCCATAGAAAACAGAGGGCAAAGAAATGTGCCCTCAGTTTAAGAAGAAAATAATCTACAGGAAGAGCTGCTTGATTTAATAGAAATGGCTAGACATATTGAGATTGATGAAAAAATAGATCACAGAAAGTAGATAAGATCTAAAGTGTCAGAAGTCTGATAACACTGATGAACACAGTAATCAGCACTATTAACAGAAATTAATGTGATATAACAGAAGAAAACAGGATATATTACTGAGAAATTACATTAATAACAGTTAAAGTCTTACCACAAAAATGTAGAGCAATGAGTGAAAGAAATCGAAGAAATAAAACACCATCATAGAAACACTGAATAGAGAAAAGTATAAAGCAATTAAGAAAAGAAGTGTCACTGTTAGAAGAGTACAGAAAAGGGCACAAATCAAGAAAAACACTTACAAATATAGATATGATAAAGCATTGCACAGTATCATAAAAGACCATAAAAGACCCTGGCTGGCCTCAGTATGAAGCTGGTAGTCAAATCTTCATTCATTCATTTATTATACTCAGTTTTTAAAGATTAGACAAGGAAAGTTTGATCTAGGGGTGAACTGGCCATATGGCAGATCTGCCCTATTGATGCATTCGTGAGTGTCTGGAAGCACCATCCATTGTTTAAGGATGATGATTTTGTACGAAGGAATTTATATCAATGGACTTATTTCTAAAAGAAAAGATGAATATAATTTACTTTTGTCCGCAAAAACGATGTCCATGTATCTGATAGAAATGTCACTATTCAAGGGTAAATCCCTTGGGGCAGATCCGCATGTGTCTTTGTGGCTTTGCAGTTTATATGTGAGATTCACTTTATGTGGAAGTAAAAGACGTACTACGAACCATAAGGCTGACATGCCTCGCTACGCACTTCACTTGTTCTAAGCGAATTGATTGGCAGGATCATGAGGCCTGTCCCTTTGCAAAGGACATGATTTGTCCATCAGTATTAAACTCAGAATGTATGTGATTGGTGGAATAAGCGTTCGTGCTCGCCCAACAAACGTGTGACTGGCTAGTAACAGATGTACACCACGAATCGAAAGATTGTCCTGTTTTAGTACAGAATTGCATTTGCATTAAATTTGGAGTGACATGATAGGCAGAATGAGAATGCTTGTTCTTTTATAAGGAGATGATTGGTCCTTGATTGTGTCCTTTCGATTTGGTGGAAATCACGACTGAATTTATTATGCAAAAGCTGAAAACACTTATGATTGGTCAGATGCAAAGTGTTCTTTGCAGTTTATTTGTGAGATTCACTTTATGTGGAAGTAAGAGAAGTACTATGAATCAAAAGGCTGACATGCCTCGCTACGCACTTCACTTGTTCAAAGCGAGTTGATTGGCAGGATAAGGAGGCCTGTCCCTTTGCAAAGGACATGATTTGTCCATTAGTATTAAAATCAGAATGTATGTGATTGGTGGAATGAGCGTTTGTGCCCGTCCAACAAACGTGTGATTGGCCAGCAACAGATGTACACCACGAACCGAAAGATTGTCCTGTTTTAGTACAGGATCGCATTTGCATTAAATTTGGAGTGACATGATAGGCAGAATGAGAATGCTTGTCCTTTCATAAGGAGATGATTGGTTCTTGTTTGTGTCCTTTTGATTCGATAGAAATCACGACTGAATTTACTATGCAAAAGCTGAAAACACTTATGATTGGTCTGATGCAAAGTGTCCTTTGAAACTCTGAAATGTATTGGACATATGTCTTTTAAAAGTGAAAATAACAGTCCTAGTTTTATGAACTGAAGAAGGCAAATTGCCAAAAGCACTTATCAGACTTTGGAAGACTGTATTTTATTATTTTACACGCTCTCAATACTGGAATAAATTATATTATTTTTACTTTATTTTCACTTTTTTGGAATTTTTGCCGTGGCGGATTACCAAAGGTTTTACCTTTTTGATTCTACTTTTCCATCAGTATCTTTAACAGTGTAAGAAAATTTTTTTCTTGCTATATTTGGACAACTGGTTCCTCACCCCCCCCCCCCAAGCCTCCCAGTAACTGCATTGCTTCATACTCTCTCTCTAGCGTGACTCTTTGGAATTATAATGCATTGGGAAGAGTCAAAGCTCACTCCTACCCAACAGATAGTCGTTGGAGCTGTTTTCAACACCCAGTCTTGTCTAGTATCGATCCCAGATCTCAGGCTACAGTGTCTCATACTCCAGCTCCAGCTGACACTCTGACAAACGACAGTCTCAGCCAGGGGAAGTACTTCATACCCTTGTTTCAGTGGCAGCTTCGATCCCTTTCATGCTTATAGTGAAGCTACATACATGGATCCTGTCATGGTGCCTTCTTTGCAATGCTTCCTCAACTGTCACTCTCTCTATTATCAGATTCCAATATCCAACTCTTGCAAACATGGCTTCTTAGGTGGATGACGCCAAATGCAGCACTTTAGTGCCACCCATTGTAACCTCTTCAGTCCGCAACCATGGTGACCATAGATGCTTCCCCGATCGGGTGGGGAGCCGCTCTCAGGAAAAGACAGTCTGAGGCACATTGGTATTCCTCAGAAGACCACCTGCATATCAGTGTTCTGGATCAAAGAGCAGTGCTGTTAGCATTGCAGACCTTACATCTGGCTCTCCCCTCTGGGACGTTTTGAAATTAAGTCATACAGTATGTCAGTGGTATGGTATTTCCACAAGCAAGGTGTAACCTTGTTCTACCTTATGAGGAAAATCCAATGAGTTTTTTGGTTATCAGCGATAGCTTCCAACCGTTTCTGATATCGCACATCTCGGGGAGTTCAAGCAAGTTACGGACATCTGTGCAGAAGCTTTTCTACCACCTCACGAATGGTTCCTCAACCCCAAGGTGACAACTGAAATATTCAGCCACTGGGACCAATCTTGCTACAATCTCTTTGGCTCTCTTGGCTCCCTTTTTAACCATGAGCGTACCATCAGTTGAAATGCAAAGTAATTCTCAGACCTCCCTTCTGGCCTCGACAAGTGTGGTCCTTCCTTTCTTCGGCCCAGCCTGGTATATCTGCCTTGGACACTGGCTCCCCTTCCAGATTTGATAGCTCATCTCCTCTTATGCCTTCCATTTATGCAAAGCCTTCCTTAAAAGAATTTCCTCATATCAAGCCATCTTTCAGATAACTTCTAGAGCCTTGGACCCTTACTCTAGTCCCTCACTCCTTGACACAAAAACTGTTTGAACCAGCTGTGAAATGTGGCATAAATTTTTAGTTCTGGAAAAGTTTATTTTGATAGCCTTCATGTCTGGCAGAAGAATCTCAGACTTGCAGACCTTGTGTATAAAGCACTCTACCTGGTTTTCATAAAGACAGAGTATCATATTGGACACCTCCATCCTTTCTCCTCTAAGTTATTTCTGATTCTTCCTGGGAACCAGATTTGCCTTCACTCCTTACATGTACACAGGCAACTGAGTTTTTACATAGATGAGGCTAAAGCTTTTTCTTAAGTCTGAACGAAGGAAGGATTCATCCTTTCTCACCTAAGTGATCTCTGATATTTTTCCTTTAACCAGATTCGCCTTCACTCCTTAGATGTACACAGGCAACCGATTTTTACCTAGACAGGACTAAATCTATATGCAAGTCAGACCAACTTTTCATTTCCTTTTCTGGCCCAAGGAAGGGATTTGCTGTGTCAAAGATCACCTTATCAAAATGGCTCAGAGACTGTATTTCCTTTCTTACTCACGTACAAACGAGCCTGTACCTCATAATATGAAAGCACATTCAACTAGAGCTATAGCAACCTCTGTAGCATTCCACTCCAGAGCCTCTATGGATGACATCTGCACAGCAGCCATTTGGGCTAAACCACACACCTTCATCAACCATTATAAGTTGGATATGGTCTCCAGGGGAAGAGCTGCCTTTGGCTCAATGGTGCTCAGGAATATTCTTCCATAAGGGCTACACAGGTTCCTCAAGGTAGCTTGGGATTTTGTCCCAACAGTGATGAATGGGAAGAAGATTAACAACATTAGATAAAGAAGTTATGTCTTACCATAACTTTCCATCTGTGTTGTTGATCTTTTCCATTCATCACTTCCCACTCTCTGGCCCCCTCCAAAGGCTCCTGGAGGATGCTTTGGGTTTATGTGGTACCTTAGGTTATTTGCGCAGAAGTGGCCTGTGCTTTACTTACTTTTCTCTAGCAAACTCGATCTGAGGTAACAGGGAGAGGGGCATTCTGGGTAGAGACTTACCTCGAGAGTTTTTTTGGCTAACGTGAGCTTGCTACAAGGCCGACTCAGTTCCGAGGATGGAACCGATAACCCATCAGTAATGAATGGGAAGAAGATTAACAACATTAGATATAAAATTAAGGAGAGCTCCTAAATGGAAAACTCCAGGCCCAAATACACTACCTAACTTCTGGATAAAAGTATTAACAACTTTACACAAAGATTTAGCCCTGACTAAGAACTACTTGTATGATCATCCTGGACAGACACCAACCTATTTACAATAGAGAAAATGATACTCCTCCTTAAGTGTGAACCTGTAAGGCTTTCTAAAAACTATAGAACAATAACTTGACTTCCGACGATGTACAAACTATATAATGGAACTGATACAGACAGAGTTCATAGTCATTTACAGGAAAACTCAATCACGGCAATAGAACAAAAGGGTAACAAAAGAAAGTCATATGGAACAAAGGATCATTTGTTGCTAAATAAAATCATAATGGAAAATTGTGAAAAGAGGAAGAACCTAAGTGTGGCATGACTAGATTACAAAGAATTTGACAGTTTCCCACATTCATGGCTAAAGGAGTGCATACAGATGTATAAGACACATTCTAAACTGATCAGTTACATTATAGTGACCATGAAACACTGGCAAACCACTTTACAATTAAGCCATGACAAAGGGCAAATTATTAATCCCAGTGATAAAAATTCAAAGGGGGATATTCAAGGGTGACTCTTTGTTACAGCTGTTGCCCTTAAACCATTAAGTTGTTTACTTAACAGATAAGGTCATGGCTACAATTTGGCTCTCAGAAAATATACTTGCTTAAAAATTTCTCATCGACTTTGAGGAGTTGAAAGCGGAACTGCAAGTGGTTAAAACTTTCTCAGATGTTATAAGAATGACATTTGCTCTTGATAAATATGCAAAAGCAATGTTTAGAACAGGAAAGATGCTTTTTCAAGAAAATATCAGTCTGGGACAGAATGTGATATGAAGAGATATGAGCAGGAAGGAGTGCATAGGTGTCTGGGAACTGAAGAAGGATTGACAATAAAACATGAACAAATGTGAATAAAACATGGTAAGGAATACTTCAAAAGGCTAAAACTAATATTAAAAACCGCCTTGAAATCTTAGAATAAAGTCCAAGCTATAAACTTACTAGGCCTTCCTGTTTTAGCTTACAGTTTTGGTGTGACTGATTGGCTTCAAAAGGTATTGGATCAATTAGGTTTAAAAAAAAACAATAAAAATGTTTCACACTTATCAAATGATATACAAAAATCAGTTTATACCAAGACTATAAATTCCACATTCTGAAGGAGGTATGGGTCACCTCAAAATTGATTACATGTATAGAGCTACAGTCAAGGGACTGCATACATATCTGCTGACCTTATCAGATCCAAACATTGTGAAAATTTTAAAACATAGGGAGAAGAAGTCTAAGATGACTTTTTTGCTTAGTTTATCAGTAGCATTCAGGTGGTAAGCAGGAATGGAAATAAAAACAGAAGTAGACAAAAATCAGACAGAAAATGAATGTGCCAAAAACAAAAGAAAGAATATAAAGAGAAGGATCAGTTGAGAAGGAAAGAAATGTGGGAAAGCCATAATATAGCAGCAGGTAGGGAGATCTCCTGGAACAACCTCATGTTGATCAGGATCTGATGCATGAATGTTTAAGGAGAGTTGAGTTGAAACCAATGGCAACCCAGGATAGTGGACTATGTGCATGTTGGTTTACAAAGTCCATTGAACATGTAGGAGAAACAGATAAATGTAGGTTCTGTAAAAAGAATTGGAAACAGTTTTACACCTTCTTACTGAGTGTGATATACTGTTGGCAGAGGGCCTGTAGATTGAAAAGCAAAATAATGTGACAGGGCTGTTGCACTGGGGATTGTTGTGCAAACACTACAATATAGAAGAATGTGACAAGCACTGGAAACACGAACCACAAAGCATTATAGAGAATGATGAAGTGTATAGCACATGGAATCACCCATTACCAACAATTCAAAAAATAGATGAAAAAAAAAACATATATAGTAATCTATGAGAAAAAGACAAAATTAGCATTGATCACTGAAATTGTTACACCTAGCAATTACTAGTATCTCATGTACAGAGAGAGACAAAAAGACATAAAGTATCAGGATGTGCAGGCAGAAATGAGAGCAAAGTGGACAAAAGATACCCAGACAGTTCTTATAGTAGTAAAAGCAATGGGTCTCATCAAAAAGAATTTCCAGTCATATTTAGATATGCTACAATACATGTAATTCCATATGAACTGCAGAAAGAGTTAATTCTGGACACATTGTGGGTCCTGCAAAGAGCACTTTTGGCTAATAGCAAAGACTGAAACAATAAAAATTTCATGAACTTTAATTATACTCTGACTTAGGAATGGGGTCCATTCTCATCATTGCATTAGAAACCCAAAAGACTTGAGAAATTAAACCAGGTAGAAACCATATTCATCAACCCCAAACCAAAGCCTCCCCTCAAAACTGAGAGATGGTCTTTTAGACTTCAGCCTTATCCATTCAGTCTACAAAAAGAAAAGAAAAATAAACAGACTCTTATTTATCAATGCATCTGATGAAATCAACAGCAGTGGGAGAAAGGTATGATAGATTTGCTGATGATTATATGCACACAGTTACACAAAGAGGCACTATTTTGCAAAAGGTGAAAGAATATTGTAATAAAGACTGCTGGCACAAAATTAAGATTGAGTAGCATGATACAGAGACACGGAAAGTAGGATGTGTTTACTCAAAGGAGCCAGAATGCAAAACCAAAATGCACTCGAGAAGAAATGCATGGAACTAACACATGATGCCCTTTATAGAATGCAAAGCCCACATGAAAGGTAAAAGAGACAGTATGGTTTTCCAGCATGGATAATGTTACAGAAAATATGTTGACGAGTACACAACACAGCAAGATGTTTTCAAACAACTGTTAGAACTCCTGAAAGTACAATGGACTAAATGAACATGGCCTTTTATCACCTATATACTACAGAGGATGTTTGCTAGTTATTGTGCATAACTGCCATTCTAGAACCATTTTTTCTGGATATTTCCATATGGCATTCAAGATTGTGTGGACTAACAATGATCCACCCTTTAAAATAGAGCAGTTTAATGAATAATGTGAATGGCAACCAATTACTCCAAGGAAAGGGATTCCATAATGGCTATAAGCCAAATAGCTAGTGGAACATTTCTTGCAGAACATCAGCAAGGCAACAAGGATTGAGAGGACTCCACTTAAAACATCTGAATGATATGCTGAGAGCCTACACACATAATGTGCACCCTGTATTCAGACCTACAGTAGAAAAACTTTTGATAAAGCAAACTTTTAGGAAGGAGATACCTTCTGTGGCTGAACCCAAGGAAATAACAAAAGAAAATGTGAGCAGAGATTAGAAGAAGGAGGAAAGATAGAATAATATCCTGATAACAAGAGGACTAAAAAGCATTCTTTGCACAGAGGATACATTGTGCTGATGAAAATGAACAACACAAACATTTCATTTTAGGAAGTCAAAAGCCCTATCACTTAAAACATGTTAAGAGGCACAATGATTATTATGCTCAATGCAAGACAATCTATCAGCAGGCATTGTTCACTTTTAAAACTCAAATCTGACAGTGATGATAATGAAGGAAAATAGATATAACTTTGACTCAGGTTATGACACTTTAGCAAATGACCACTCCACTGAGGGTTTGCTTCACAGAAAAATACCAAAGCCTAGACAGTCACAGAGGTTCATGGGTATATACTAAGCTAATGACAACCAGGGCCTTTATAAGCCTAGCTAAGTAACCCAACCCAATTGTGTCCCTATGTATCATGGGCATTTATTTATTAGAAGGGGATGGGTTAGGAAGGTTTTAGAGGTTATGTGGGTGGTATGTTAGATTAGGCATTACTGTTTACCTCTATCAGAGACAAGGTAGCCACATTTTTTAGACAGACAAGGAGCACTCTGACAAAAGAAATCAAAGTGGCTAAAAAGAATATTCTAAAAAGCTGAAAAAAACAGTTTTTAGCCAGTGATCCTGTATCAGTGTGGAAAGGTCTACAAAACATTACAAACTACAGAAAACCATCCCCCTACACTGCAGCTAATTACCAGCTGGCTGATGACTTGAATGCTTTTTACTGTAGGTTTGCTAAGCCTCAGGCTACAAATGACACTGTTACCGGCTCTGTCAGTCTTCAGACTTATATGACTCTCTCTTCCGCACATTCTCACATGCAACCTGCAATAATTATATCTGAAGAGGATGTGTGTCATTTTTTTTAAAGACAGCACATTAAGAAAGTAGCAGATCCAGATGGTGTTTCATCCTCGTTTAAAAATCTGTGCTGATCAATTGTCGCATGCTTTTACATCAATTTTAATAAATCATTAGAGCTGTGTGAAGTACCCTAACAAGCCATGATCATTCCAGTCCCTAAAAAAATAAGTATAACAGGATTAAATGACTACAGGCCTGTGGCTTGACATCGGTGATCATGAAGAGTTTTGAGAGGCTGGTATTAGCTCATTTGAAGGATATTCCAGCTCCCTTGTTGGACCCCCTTCAGTTTGCATATCAAGAGAACCGTCAGTGGATGATGTAGCTAATAATGGTCTGCACTATGCAACAACCCAGGGACATATGCAAGGATTCTGTTTGTGGACTTCAGCTCTGAATTTAATACAAAAATTCCAGAATTTCTTCACTCGAAACTCTCACAGTTTTCTGTTCCTGCCTCCACCTGTGAATGGATCACCAATTTTCTGACCAATAGGAAATAGCAGGTGAAACTGGGGAAATTTACATCTAGCTCTCGCGTGATCAATATGGGTGCCCCCCAGGGATGTGTGCTCTCCCCACTGCTATTTTCCCCTCTACACAAATAACTGCATCTCTAAGGACATCTCTGTCAAATGTATTAAATATGCGGATTATACAAACATTATTGGGCTCGTCAGGAATGGTGATGAGTTTGCATACAGGTGGGATGTTCAGCAGTTGGCCCTTTGGTGTAGTCAGAATAATCTAAAGCTGAACACTTAAAACTGTAGAGATAACATTAGACTTTAAAGGTGGTACTACAATATTATCCCCCCCTTTAAATTTAATACTGCTATGTCAGTTGTGGAAACCTTCAAGTTTTTGGGCTGTATAATCTCCCGGGACTTAAAGTGAGAGATCAATGTAGGGTCCATCGTAAAAAAGGCACAACAGCGAACGGGGAAACCACCATAAAAAAATTCTCCAAAGCCAACTTCATGCTTCTTAAGACAGAAGTGGCCAACTTCATGACACCCATGCACAAGGACAATAGAGGTACGACTGCTGAATCCTACACAAATGCACTTTATAAGCACTTACGCAAGTGCATGGATCATGCTATCCTGAACAGAACCAAGATGCTATCCTCCAAAAAAAGGAAGCCAATCTGGTGGTACCCTGCCATAAACAAACTCTACAACAGAAGAAAGAAAGTGTTGCAAAAAAGAGTAAAATCCCTTGCTTGGAGGAACTCCCTGGTCAGCCTCAGTAAGAAGCTGAGATCCCTCATAAAATCCTCCAAAGCTAGTTACGAAAACAAAATTGCCACTGATTCTAAAGACAACCACAAAGCATTCTATAGCTATGTCAAGATTTTCAAAGGCAACATTCAGATCTGCTCTAAGTTATAGCACAATGACACTTAATATACAGAACCAACTAATATTACCAATATCCTGGCAGATAGGTTCAGTGCTAACTTTACCCCCCCTCTCACCCCCTAAAGGGCCCATCTCTATACTGGAAGAATGCAAAGTTCCTGTAATCATGGCTGCACAGGTAAAAACTACACTCTCCAAAGCCAAGAACACAGCATCCATGGGACCTGACAACATCCCAGGCTGCATTCTACACAAACTGCAGAATGAAATGGCACCCCACCTAAGCACCATGTTCAGTCATAGCCTCACCTCAGGCTTTGTGCCCACTGAATGAAGCACAGCGACCATTATCCCACTCCACAAAGGGGGAGCCACCACGGACCCCAGTAACTACCGCTCCATTAGCCTAATGAGCCTGGTCTGCAAGGCCATGGAACGTATCATCATGGACCTTATAAACAAAGACTTTGGTAATCTCCAAACTCTGGACCCTACCCAGTTCAGGTTTGTAACAGGCAGATCATGTCTCCTAAACCTGATAAACTTCTTTGAAGCAGTCACCAAAGCCGTAGACGAGGGTAAGGTGGTTCACACAGCCTATCTAGATCTCGCCAAGGCTTTTGACACCATCCCCAACTCTGGAATTATAAATAAACTCACTAAACAACACCTGAATGAGCGTTAAGGATCCACAAGCAAATGAAGTTGTAAGCAGCAAAATCCAAACGCTAGCTGCTAAATCTCACAGTACAGAACCAGCAGAAGTAAAACCAAGTAGATTTAATGGTTTAGCAAACATTATACACAGGAAGTACTAGAATTAAAGACATATACACATAGTCTGTTGAATACAATTAAAAATTAAAATATCACTAAAATGCATATAGTGCAAATAGAACAGAAGTGCATGTGGTGCAAATGAAACAGAACAACTTAAATTGACCCTACATATCTATAAAAAAAACAACAATTTATTGTCTAAATAGTAATGAGACCTACTCGATACTATTTCATTAATTCCAAAATAATTGCCACCAAAGCTCTCTATAAGACAAATAATTTTTACATCACCTCAAATAGCAAATTTGTGCTGTATAAATGAGAATAAATATAATAGGAATTACACATTTGACATATTGCGATATAAACAAGCATAGTTGACCTGCAATTACCTTTGCTAAAATATACTTTGCTTCGACCTACATTGTGTAAGACAATACTACTTTTGTCAAATATGTGTGTACATTGGTTGCAAGTACCACATTTAGAAGAATGCATAGCTAAATTCTGACTGGGTAAATTCGTACTTTCCAAAATGGATTTTAGATTCCTGCCCATTTTGTAAACAAATCTAGGTTCCGAACCCAAAATATCCACTACGCCCTGGTTTGTAGTCAAAATATACCAATTTTTGTATATGATGTTTTTGATAACGTTGCTATATGGACCATATTCAATAACACACACTCTCTGTAACCTATCATGTCTTTCAGTAAACTTTGAATTAACTCCTGTAGGTACAGAAACAGTGTCCAAGGAAGTAGGAGTTTTACTGTTGGCCCCTAATAGTGGGGTATATTTCTTACCCCATTCACTCATAACATATTCAGCAGTGTCATCCAAAATTTTTGTATTGTACCCTCGATCCTTAAAAAGAGCCTTAATATATTCAATTTCATTTACCACATCAGGGTGTTCAGAAGTCATCCTAATGGCTCTAATACATTGCCCTTTAAAGATGTTCCTCTTCATATTAAAGGGGTGACAGCTGTTATAGTCTAAGTATGAATTGGTAAATGTATGTTTTCTATATACAGAAGATTTAAAACTGCCATTTTCTAGGGAAATATAGGTGTCAAGGTAAGCCACTCCTATATTACTGTGTGTAGAAGTAAAATTCAGAAAACTACTACTATCGTTCAAGAATTTCATAAAGGATTCAAACATTTCAATATTTCCTTTCCATAGGATGTATATGTCATCAAGGTAACGGGAGTAGTAAGCAATATGATGGTAGTATGCACTATTAAAAACACAATTCTCCTCCCAATCACATCCTCTGGTTTGCTTGAATATTTCCCCCTCGAAATATACATAGTTATTATCTAAAACTATACTCATAAGATCCACAAGTAATGATATCTTATCCCAACTCAAATCTGTATGTTTCCTCAAACTACTTCCTTCTTCCAAAGGAATACAACTAAACAGGTCTACAACATCGATAGAGCAAAATATTATGTGATCCTGTGGAGTATTCACAGGGAAATTACGAAGAAATTCCCAGGAATCTTTAACCAAGTGACCTATCTTGTTGTAGATGATGTTTGGATGACACTTCTGAATATGTTATGAGTGAATGGGGTAAGAAATATACCCCACTATTAGGGGCCAACAGTAAAACTCCTACTTCCTTGGACACTGTTTCTGTACCTACAGGAGTTAATTCAAAGTTTACTGAAAGACATGATAGGTTACAGAGAGTGTGTGTTATTGAATATGGTCCATATAGCAACGTCATCAAAAACATCATATACAAAAATTGGTATATTTTGACTACAAACCAGGGCGTAGTGGATATTTTGGGTTCGGAACCTAGATTTGTTTACAAAATGGGCAGGAATCTAAAATCCATTTTGGAAAGATTTACCCAGTCAGAATTTAGCTATGCATTCTTCTAAATGTAAAAGTAGTATTGTCTTACACAATGTAGGTCGAAGCAAAGTATATTTTAGCAAAGGTAATTGTAGGTCAACTATGCTTGTTTATATCGCAATATGTCAAATGTGTAATTCCTATTATATTGGGAAGACAGAACGACAATTGCGTCAACGGATTTATTCTCATTTATACAGCATTCGGAAATTGGATATGAAAAATGCCCTTAGTAGGCACATTCAAGAATCAGGTGCCACACATACCTTCAAATTTGCTATTTTGGAGACGGTTAAAATTATTTGTCTTATAGAGAGCTTTGGTGGCAATTATTTTTGGATGCTATAACTCCACCAGGAATTAATGAAAGTATATCGATTAGGTCTGCATTACTATTAGACAATTAATTGTTGTTTTTAATATTAGATATGTAGGGTCAATTTAAGTTGTTCTGTTTCATTTGCACCACATGCACTTCTGTTCTATTTGCACTATATGCATTTTAGTGATATTTTAATTTTTAATTGTATTCAACAGACTATGTGTATATGTCTTTAATTCTAGTACTTCCTGTATTGTATAATGTTTGTGCTTCTGATGAAGCTCGCGTTCTGCGAGAAAAGCTTAAACCATTAAATCTGCTTGGTTTTACTTCTGCAGTTCGTTGGTTTTTTGCTGGTTCTGTACTGTGAGATTTAGCAGCTAACATTTGGATTTTGCTGCTTACAACTTCATTAACTCACTAAACAAGGTATAAATCCATATGTCACAAGATGGGTTGCCAACTGGCTCACTGACAGAACCCACACTGTGGAAGTAGCAAACTCCAAATCCGACTTCCGACCAGTGACAAGTGGAGTACCACAGGGTTCAATCCTGGATTCTCTCCTGCTTGGTATCTACTTTTCTGAAGTACAGGCTAACACAGAAGGTCTTTGGCTAATGAAGTTCACTGATGACTGCAAACTAGGAGCCATAATCGAAACTCCTAACGATGTGGACATCCTACACAAGGGCCTCATGGAGACAGATGCCTGGTGTCAAAGCTATGGCCTCAAGCTCAATGCCAAAAAGTGCATTGTCATCTCCTTTGGTAAAACCTCTGTACCCATGAGCTACCACATAGGTGGTAGTCAACTTAACACCAAAAGTGTGATAACAGACCTTGAGACACAGGTGGACAGTAGTCTCTCCTTTGATAATCACATCACCACAGTAGTCGGAAAATCCTACTACGTGGCACACCTCATCACAAAAGGTTTCTCATCCAGGAAAAGAGGTAATTGTTCCCCTCTACTCGTCACTCATTAAACCCATTTTAGACTACAACACCCATTTTAGTATGTACCTCACAACACATCTACAACAACTGGAAAGGCCACAGAAATACCTCACAAAGAGGATTACCGGCATCAAACAGATCGTCTCAAAAAACTCCAGCTTTACTCCGGCGCATATTGCCTAATCAGAGGTGATCCTGGCCTAACATACAAAGCTATGTCAATCCCAGAGCTGTTGGACAAGCTCCACTTAAAGAAATCCCAATCCCTCCAAGCTACACACTCTAGGAACCTAAATCTTGTCACCACAATAAACAGAACATACTGGAGGGATA
The DNA here is from genome assembly GCF_019279795.1 of Protopterus annectens. Lineage (NCBI taxonomy): Eukaryota > Metazoa > Chordata > Ceratodontiformes > Protopteridae > Protopterus > Protopterus annectens. Next base: position 1,160,638,855 of record NC_056747.1, on the reverse strand, counting down.
GATTCCTGTCCCAGAGACTTCCCATACTCTGGAACAAACTACCTATCTATATCAAACAAAGCTCCTCATTAGCACTCTTCAAGAAAAATCTTGATGATTGGATGGGAAATAGGAAATTCACCCTGAGGATCACCTCTGTGGCTCTGCTTGACAGGGGCACAGGAAAATAATTTTCTTGGGTGGTGAAAGCCAGGGTACCTTTTTTGGCTAGGCTAATGTAGGCCCTAGGGTCAATAGCATAGTACCCACCTATGAACATATGTAATTTCTGCGACAGCTGAGGAAGCCCAACCTCCCACAGGAGCTGTTGATTCAGTTCTATATAGCAGTCATTGTGTGTGTTTTCAGCTCATCCATAACAGTGTGGCTTGGATCTGTGTCTAAACTTGACAAGAATAGGTTACACTGAGTAGTCATGTCTGTCGAAAATATCACTGGTGCTAGTTTGCCCTCCTTACAGGACATGTACTATTCCATAAACATGAAACGGGCAGGGAAAATCATTACATCCAGGCCACCATCTTTTTTGAACTATTACCATTGGCCAGGCATTACAGATTAATTAATTAATTAATTTAGTTATTTTATTTATTTATTTTTTTATTTTACATTTGTTTACCAGGAAAGTCCGACTGGACACAGGTCCATGTTCAGAGGAGGCCCGGGGAGAAAAGCTCCAACAAACATTTTACAGACAGTTAAACAGACTCACTGTATAGTGTAGATTAGCATCTCAGAAGGTGTCAGTCCAAAAAAATTCAAACCAAATGAAACAATGATTAAAACTCATACATATTTTACAGTCAATAAAAATTCAGAACAACAGAAGCAATGATTAAAACTCATACATATTTTACAGGATAATGCTTGCCTTGCTAGTAGATACATGCTTTTTATCAGGATAAAACACACATTGGGAATAGGATCTTGATCTATACAATATTTAAGTACAGTAGTGACTTTTTTTAGGTATGATTGGAGTGGGTTTGGGAATTTGTTGGTAATGAGCTGCTAGTATTATTTTGGGCATTGGAAAGGCTTTGTATGGTTTCGGTGAAGTACTTATTGAATTGTGTGGGAATGTTATCATGGTTGTTTTCTGTCACAGGGGTTGTTGTTGTGGATTTATCTGGCTGAAGTATGGAATTAATTGTAGACCAGAATCTTTGAGGGTTATGAATATGTTTGTCTTGCAAGTGTTTGTAGTAGTTAGTTTTGTCAAGTTTAATTTTGTTTTTTGGTTTTGTTACGAAGTTCTAAGTAGTTTTGCCTCATAGTAATAGTTCTGTTTTTGTGGAATTGTATCCAAGCCTTATCTCTTTCTTTCATTATAGATTTAGTTTCTTTAGTTAGCCATGGATTATACTTTTCTTTTATTCTAATGGTTCTGGTGGGTGCATGATAGTTTAGGATTTGTAAGAAGGTAGTGTTAAAGTACTGCACAGCATCATTAAGAGACAGTTCCTTCAGGGGAGTCCAATTACAGCATTTTAGTGCAGTGTTGAATGTATTAGGTATAAATGACTTTTTATTCCTTAACACTGAATATAGTTTGGCTGATGTGTTGGGATCTATTTCTAACTAGATAGGTTGGTTGATGGTCACTTAGACTGTCAGGTAGACACCCAGATTTGTATGCTAGTGAGGGGTCTGATATAAGAATCCAATCAAGAATGGACTTGTGGTGAGATGATCTATCAATTCTAGTGGGAGATGAGATTAGTTGGGTAAACCCATGAAGGTTAATGTAGGTAGATGGATTGTGACTGGAGCAGTTAAACCAGTCAATATTAAAGTCACCTAATAGTATAGTTTCTTATGGAAGGGAGCTTGAGATCCAGTCTAGTAGGTTTTCCATAATAGTAATTTTATTTCCTGGTGGGATATAACCACCTAGAATATTAATACGTTTCTTGGGGTTAAGTTTTAGTTTATCAAATATTAGTTCTGCAGTATTGAATTCAGGGGGCTTACCATCAAATAGTTCAATGTTAAGCTGACTTTGAAATAATATTGCCACCCCCTCCTTTTTCTCCACTCTATCTCTATGTATAATACTGTACCCAAGAGCTGTAATCTCATTATTGTATTGTTCTGGTTTTAGCCAAGTTTTGGTTAGTAGAATGATCTTTGGTTAATATAGGATTAATAGGGCATGAAGGTCATGAATTTTATTTAGTATACTTTGTACATTCAGGTTTAAGAAGAGGAGAGAGGAGAGAGGAGAGAGGAAGTTGGTCTATGGTATAGAGGATGCAGCTGATCTAAGTTTGGGTTGGTTACTGTCTTGGGTCCTGGATTAGGGGGTATATCTCCACTCATTGTAAGTGTTTTAAGTAGGTGTAGGCAGAGTTTATTGAGCTTGTAAATTATTTTAGCATGTCTTTGAGAATAATTGGGGTTTTGTTTAGCTAACTGTAGATTGTGTATGTAAGAGATGGTATGGGAGGAGATTAGGTAATTTGGTGATATGGGGAAATTCATTAGTTGTACAGGATAGTCTATTGCTTCTGTTTGTCAGGGGGGTGGAGTGATGTGATGAAGTTGAGTATGGTAGATAGTAAGGACTGACAGAATGAGTAGAGCAGTAATTGTGAAGGAATAGATTAGTTTGTTTTGTAAGTATATTATATAGAATATTGTTTGTAGGTTGAGAAAGAGTAGGGTCTGTATAAGGTGAATGCTGCTTGAAAGCAGGGTATGACTGTAGTACTTGGTGGTGTGGTAGAGTAGTGTGATTAGATAATTGGTTAGTGGAGGGAGGTGAGTGTTGATTGGGGGTGTGGTGTTTAACTATAAGTGTAATTGCTCTATGGGTGGGTGGGAATGGGGGTAGGGTAGAGGAGTGAAGTGGGCCCGAGTGTAACGAGGGCAAATGGAGTAGGTTGAGCCAGGTAAGGAAGGGCTAGAAGAAGGTAAAAAGAAAACAATCAGTAACAGGTAAGTCAGGTAATGCCTATTGCCTGGAAAGCTAGACCTGGAAAGATAGAGAGGAGTTCACTAGAGAGTACAGTGGGATTGAGGGTGAGTGGAGAATGGAGTACTGAAGGGAGGTTTCTTCAAGAGAAATATAAAGTATAGGGTGAGAGAGTGGAGCACAGACAAGGCAGAGTTGTCCTGTTATAGTTATAATTAATGGCTAAAGTCAGAAGTGTAAAGTCATGAGAGTGAGTGTAGCTTGTGAAAAATATAGAGGTAGCCAGGTGTGCGGCTAGGAGTTTATAGTTAAGCTCTGTGGGAGACAGGAGTGGATCACCTAGGGAGCTGAGTGATGCACAAGAGATCGCTGGTTGAGAAAGGCAGAATTACTTCATAGTACTATGTGACAAAAAAACAGTAAATAACGTACTTAGTGTCTACTTTAATAAGTGTCCAGGTACTTGAGACTTCAGTGGGAAGCAGTATTGGGTTCCCTTTTGGTAATCTGTTTCAGTTTTCAGTTTAGATAGTTCGATGGATTAGTGACCGGGCAGCTGAGGGGTCTCAGAAGGTGTATTACACTACCTAGAGGAAGTGTACAAGAATAACAGTAGGTTAATTAGGCCTGGAGTGGTATGGTTGAGATATAAGTGAGAAAATGGCTGTGAGTAGGGTGTTAGTGAGTGTGGAGTGGTGAGGGTCTGTGTAATGACTGTGGATGGGGGGACAGTATGTGAAAAAGAGGTTGTTGAGTGAGACTACAGTATTAAAACAATGTGGCAAGAACCATTGTTTGCATGTACTTTAAAACAAATAAAATAGTTTAACTAATACAAAAACAAATATATCCCTTTAGATCAGAAAATATTAACGAGGACACAATATGCTAAATATGCAATTAATATGGCATGGTCTACAATCGTTCACTTAAAAGCAACCACTGCTAGCTTACAAAGCTTAATGACCAAGCACCGTGAAGGGATTACTTAAGCTGCACAGTTACTATCACCAGTGTACTCATTACAAGTAGGGTTGAGGATAATATAATGGTGGCCATCTTAAGCAGGAATGCACAGCAGTGTTTAAAATAATAGGTGAGAGTGTTGTAATGCACCTCAAAATCTTCTAAATCTGTGCCATTAACAGATTCTACTGTTGCAACAGTGTAGAAATCTTATCTGTACCCTCTTTGGCAGCCCTATAAGCAATTTTGGAAAAAGCTCTGCTTGGAACTTTAAATGCAGCCCCTAGCCGATTCACAGGTTGTGGAAGTGTGTATATCACATTCGCAAATGCCTTAGCAAACCCGCAATGGAGTTGTGATTCTACTAACTGGTGCTATTACTTTTGTATTAATATGCAGCCAAAACAAGCAGATATAAGAACATTTTTTTCCACAGGCTATCAAATTCGTGAATGGTTAATTTAGCTTATTAGGCTGGGTATTCTTTTTCCCAAGCCACTGAGCATTCTGCAATATTGTTTACTTATTGTTAATATATGTTTCTCTCAGAGTTTATTTCAGTATTTCTTGCACTGAGTTGTACTTTGCAGTTTGCACATATACGTATATGTATATTTACATTTTTGTCTAGTTTTTGATAGCAGTATGTATGTCGTTTATGTAATTCATACTTGTAGAGTCATAGAAACTGGAGTCAAATTACCTTGTATGTGTGCATACTTGGCCTATAAATGTGATTCTGATTCCAGCAATTTTCCCCAACTAAATACTTAAACAAACCTAATGTTAACACTGGTTCATCCAAATGTTCTTATCCTGGCCTGTTTCCTTATCTGTTAAGCAATTACCCAATGAACCATCATGTTATGCTACTCTCTCACTCTCCTTGTCAGTGTGTGTGTGTGTGTGTGTGTGTGTGTGTGTGTGTGTGTGTGTGTGTGTAAGTATATAGATATATATATATATATATATATATATATATATATGTGTGTGTGTGTCGACTTTGTAAACTCGAAATACTGAAATCTTGAATTTCAGTATTTCGAACTTACAAAGCTACAAAGCCACATACTCACATTTGTGAAAATGGCAGAAGCATGAAATTTAAAATACTGAAGCACGGATATTTTGAATTTCTGCTTCTGGTGGTGCGGTATTTGGATGTTTGGCTTTAATTTTGGTATGTTTGTGTTTGTAAGTATGTTGGTTAGAGGTTTAGTGTGTGTGTAAGTGTGTGCTGTGACTGTTATGTGTGTGTTGGAGGGACTGTAAGATGTGTGTGTGTGTGTGTGAGTTTCGTTTGTGTTTCTGTTTGTGCGATCTCAGAGTTAGAATATATAAGTGGGGGGTGTAGGTGGCGCAGCCCCCCACATGGTGGGGTGCAGGGGGGCTTCCCCCCTGCTTACATGTAGTTTAGATGCATTTGTTTGGTTGTGGGGGGGAGTTTTGTGTATGTTTATGTGTGCACTGCATGTGTAGCGTAATTGCGAGACTTTGAATTTCGCAGTTATGTGTTTTCGAATTAGTGAGCTGGGGTTGGGTTTTTGGCTTTGTGGTTTCAGAATACTGAAATTCGAGATTTCAGTATTTCGAAATTACAAAGTGGACCCGTAGATATATATATATATATATATATATATATATATATATATATATGTGTGTGTGTATATATATAAATTATTAAATATATATATACATACATATAACACACACATATATACGTAGATAGATAGGATCACCTATGTTAGTCTACTTTGGTAAAAGTTGACATCTGTTTTGTTGAGGGGAAAAAAAGGTGGTCAACAGCTGTATGAGACTGCTACAGCACTGGGGTTGGGGAATATGCCTTTCCCCGGCTATTGTGCTATCTGAAAGTTAGAATATATACTTAACAGAGGTGTGGGCAAAACATTGTTTTGTTTGACTTTGTTGCAGGCACCTAGGTTATTTCTTTTAGGACGTGTAGTTGCGTGGCCAAGAAGTTATTTTCAATTAATTATTTCATGTCTCCCAAACCTGACAGACTTCTTTGAAGCAGGTTCCTGTCAGAAGAACAAAGAAGCATTATGTCGAATGCGTCTTCATCGAACTGTAAATGACAAAAATGCAAAATGACAAAGCGGCTTTTAAGCGAATTCTTTCCCTGGGAAAGAAGTCACTTGGCCGCTTCCATCACTTTGCCGTTTTTGGCACTGTAGTGCGATCTTGGAGTTGGTATATTTAAGTAGGGGGTGGGGGCACAGCCCCCCACTTAAAATAGTGTTTAGTGTGTTTTTTTTTTTGGGGAACAGAGAATTTTTTCCCTGGGGAAAAATTTGCTGTTCTGGCTGTTCGCTCTTTTTTCTTTGCGTTATTTTGTGGTTGATATAACAGCGTTCGCTCTTTTGAGTGTTCGTTGTTATAACATAGACCCTTTGAAGCAGTCACCAAAGCCATAGATGAGGGTAAGGTGGTTCACACAGTCTATCTAGATCTCGCCAAGGCTTTCAACACCATCCCCCACTCTGGAATTATAGATAAACTCACTAAACTAGGTATAAATCCCTATGTCACAAGATGGGTTGCCAACTGGCTCACTGACGGAACCCACACTGTGAAAGTAGCAGACTCCAAATCTGACTTCAGACCAGTGACAAGTGGAATACCACAGGGTTCAGTCCTGGGTCCTCTCCTGTTTGGTATCTACTTCTCTGAAGTACAGGCTAACACAGAAGTTCTTTGGCTAATGAAGTTCACAGATGACTGCAAACCAGAAGCCATAATCCAAACTCCTAACGATGTGGACATCCTACAAAAGGACCTCACTGAGACAGATGCCTGGTGTCAAAGCCATGGCCTCAAGCTCAATGCCAAAAAGTGCATTGTCATCCCTTTGCATAAAAACTCTGTACCCATTAACTGCCACACAGGCAATAGTCTACTTAACACCAAAAGTGTAAAGAGACCTTAGGACACAGGTGGACAGTAGTCTCTCCTTTGATAATCACATCACCACAGTAGTCAGGAAATCCTTCGACGTGGCACACCTCATCACAAAAGGTTTTTCATCCAGGAAAAAAAGAGGTCATTGTTTCCCTCTACTCATCACTCATTAGACCCATTATAGAATACAGCTCCCCTTTTGGTATAGGTTCATAGGTTCATACAAGGCTATCTGCCCTAGGGCATTTATAAGCCTAGCCAGAATGTGTTTGGCTTTCGCCACCCATTTTAAATTTATTTTGCTATGCCCTTTTTCGAGGTTAGTATACTGTACCTCTGTCTAACAGTGACACAGAAGTGATACCCGGGGTAAACCTACGATCTCCCATCCACTCATCAAGATTCCTCTTGAAGAGAGTCAATGAGGGACTCTGCCTAACCTGGACTGGGATTTTATTCCAGAGTGAAGGGAGCCTCTGGGTTATGAATCTGTCCCTCCAGCATGTCCTATTTATTTCAGTGCTGAGGTTCAAGTCTCTCGAGCGTGTAGCTTGATGGGATTTGGATTTTCTGAGGTCCATTAATTCCGGGTTGGACATGGCTTTATACGTCAGGCACAGATCGCCTCTGAACAGGCGGTATGCCACTGAGTAGAGCTGGAGTTTCTTTAACCGGGCAACATATGGCATCTGTTTGAGCCCTTTGATCCTCTTGGTGAGGTACTTTTGGGGTCTTTCCAGTTGCTGCAGGTGTCTGGTAAGGTACATCCCAAAAGGGGCATTGTACTCAATTATGGGCCTGATGAGGGATGAGTAGAGGCACGATGACCCCTCCTGATCTAGATGTGAATCCCTTCATGATTAGGTGGGCTATATAAAATGTTTTTCTAACCACTTTGGCCACGTGGTTGTCAAATGAGAGATTGCTATCAACTTGGGTCCCCAGGTCCCTAATTACTTCTTCTGTACTTAATGGATTACCACCTATGTGGTAATTTGTGGGCACTTTGTTTTTGCCAAAGGGGATGACTATACACTTTTTGGCATTTAGCTTGAGGCCATGGCTCTGGCACCAGTTGTCTGTTTCTATGAGGCCCTTTTGGAGGATGCTTGTGTCGACTGGAGAGTCGATTATGGCGCCCAGTTTGCAGTCATCTGCGAACTTGGTCAGCCACAGTCCTTATGTACCTCACAAGACATCTACAACAACTGGAAAGCCTGCAGAAATATCTCACAAAGAGGATTACCAGCCTCAAACAGATGCCCTACGCAGATCATCTCAAAAAAACTCTAGCTTTACTCCATAGCAAATTGCCTACTCAGAGGAGATTTCTGCCTAACATACAAAGCTATGTCAAACTCAGAGCTGTTGGACCTGCTCCACTTAAAGAAATCCCAATCCCTCTGAGCTACACGCTCTAGGGACCTAAACCTTGTCACCACAATAAACAGAACATGCTGGAGGGATAAATTCCTGTCCCAGAGACTTCACATACTCTGGAACAAACTACCTATCTATATCAAAGCTCCTTATTAGCGCTCTTCAAGAAAAATCTTGATGATTGGATGGGAGAAAGGAAATTCACCCGGGGATCACTTCTGTGGCTCCGCTCGACAGGGGCACAGGAAAATAATTTTCTTGGGTGACGAAAGCCAGGGTATCTTTTTGGCTAGGCTTATAAGCCTCAGCGGTGCAGCGGTAGCGCTGTTGCTTCACAGCAAGAGGTTCTCCCATTCGATTCTCGGCTGGAGCACCTTCTGTGTGGAGTCTGCATGTCCTCTCCGCGGTCGAGTGGCATTCGAAAGACACGCGTATAATGGGTGTGCTTTTGTTGAAGGTTGGGCATCGAGCTGGCACCTCGGCACCCGTAAAAAATCTGCTGCCAATCATTAGCAGACCGAAGTTCCGCTGTGGCGACCTCTAACCGGGAAAAGCCGAAAGAACAATAACATAAAGGCCCTAGGGCCAATAGCCTACTGAGAGGTGTGTAAAAGAGCGGAAACCACCACAAATAACGTTCAACGAACCACTCCTTGAGCCAATGACCCATGGCCACAAGTTAAAAAACACCTTTATTCGATCCATATAAAATTGTTAACTGTGCAAAATTTAATCCACAAAAGCAGATCAATAATCCACAAAACAGGTCAAGCGCTTTCGTCGCTAGACTTCATCAGAACAGTTAATAATGGATACTGATACCATTTAAATATATACCACGAGGGAAAAGACAGCCGACTGGATCTAAATGCTTAGTGTTCCTAGATCCAGTCGGCTGCCTTTTCCCTTTGTGGATTATTCCTACACAGTGGATTATTGATCTGCTTTTGTGGATTAAATTTTGCACAGTTAACAATTTTATGTGGATCGAATAAAGGTGTTTTTTAACTTGTGGTCGTGGGTCATTGGCTCAAGGAGTGGTTCGTTGAACGTTACCTATGAACTTATGTCAATGTAAGGGACATTGCGCACTTCAACCTATTTTGTATACCCGTATAAATATATATAGCTACGTATATGTACATTGATTATTAACTATGTTTGTCTTTAATTGCACTCAAACAGTCTGTTCAATTTTGCAAAAAAATCTTGATAAAACATTTTTTTAAGAAAAAGTAAGGTTGCGAAGCCAGTTTATTGTGCTGGCAGCAACAGAGTGCTTGGCAAAATGTACTTTTAATACAGTAAAAACATCACCCAGTGTTTTATGACATCCTTATTTTTTAGCGTATTAATCATTCACCGTACCGCCTTAAGAAAAAATATCTTGTGTATTTATGCACGTTTTTTTTGTTTCCTCCTCTGTTAAACAAAACGACCCACAAACATCTGACCATTTCCCCAAATACAATATACACATTACACTTGCATTCGATGTTGTTTCCACACGGCCAGATTTGTGAGTGAACTCCCCTGCCCTCACCGGAAGAAACTGTTTACTAAAGTGCATAATTAAGACCCACAGAAAGATGGCACCTAATCTTCGTGTTCGGCTGCTTAGGAACCTGATGCGGCTTGGGTCGTTTATTCTTACTCGCTTCCCATTTTGGAACTGTTTCAGTATGCTGATGCTGTTTGCTGAGCGGGCTGAAGCTAGAAGGTGAGAAGTTGGTATTTTTGGTAATGAGATGGAGCCTGCACGGTTGGGAAGTGGGTTCATGAATGAATGGCTCACAAGAGTTTTATGCAGCCTAGGGACCAATGATCTTATTGATGTGGAAACAGTAGACGTAAGGGTGTCACATTTTCCTGGAAAAATAATTTGAACAGCGGAGCATTGGTTTTATTTTGATTATTTTACGGCTTGTGTTTGGGACAGGGATATGTTATTAGCTGGCAATTAAGTGCAGTAACTTGACCGGCTATCCACTTCTGCAGACTCTCAACTGTCCCTGATTTTGACTTGGATTTTAGCTCGTAGCCTGTCCTAAACTGGTGACATTTGGAGAAAAGGTGGTGAATTTACACTTAATAAAGACAATAATTAAAGTTGTAGACTTTTTACTTCAGAAAATGCAAGATGCTTCACATTATTTTAAGCTGTCAGTGTCTCAAGTTAATAGTACTGATATTTTAAGAGTCACTGATTATTTCTGGATTTGTCCCTGATTGGTGGAGAGCTATGCTTCAGTGTGTGTTGCTACTTGCAGTACATGTTGTGTTTTTGATCTCCTATCCTAGTAATATTTCTGTAAATGCATTTCAATCTGTTTGTATTTTTATCTGTTTGTATTTTTATCTGTTTTTATGTGTTTTGGGGATTTTCTCTCTTTGTATATAATTAGTTAAAAATTGTGGAGCCTTTCCCCTAATCATTGTATAAATGTTTAATCTGTTTCATGGCTTTTCTATCCTTTTATACAGTTACTTATCGACTACTGTTTAAATGTTTTTGAATCTGTTGTTGAGCTTTTCTCCCCAGTCCTCTGCTGAAAATGGGAATTGGCTCAATTGGACTTCCTCTTTATCAAAGGACAAATAAAATAAGAGTTTGCACCCCCCCCCCAAAAAAAAAAAGTATTCTAGTGAAGTGTCTAACTGTATGTTCTACTAGCTCTTATGTGGAATCAACATTTTGATTTATGACTGTAAAGTTTGGGTTATTGTGAAGAAAGATAGGTGATTGTAGTAAAAAAATGTAGTGATTAAAGTTTTAGACTTGCTTCACTCATTAAATGTATGTTAATTCTGGTCCTTCTATACTATCATTTTTTTAAGTTAATAACATTATTGCTTAAAAAGTGTTCCTGATTTTTGGCCATTGTCCCTGGTTAGTTCAAACTTTGTACCTGGTCCAGGATGTCACAGATTGACAGCTACATTTCAAATTTTATACTGTGATTTGTAAATGTTGTGCTCGGTTGTAAATGTTAGCCCTATTTTGTATGTGAGTGTTCTACACATCACCTTTCCTTGGATGTATGGCTGTTGTAAGCTTGTGAAGTATGTGTGATGCATTTCTTCTGCTAAAATTGACTTGCTGCTGTGTGTATTCTTCCAATTCTTAGTAAAAGATGTGTATTGCATGTCATGTGTGTATATAATTTTATGACCAAATCTTCTGATTTGAATATTGTTTATGCCGGCATAAATTTATCTTTGTGCTCAAATCTTGTAGTGCTGTCTCTGTCTAACCATTAAAAATGCACACATTTCTCCAGTTGTTGCCTTTGTATACTTAAAAACTGTACACTTCATTTTCCACATATGCACCTATGGTTATAAAAAGGTTTAGCTGCATTTCCGTTTGTAAGCATGTCTTGAACAGATCAGTGATGTGGGCATATTCTGTGGGGGTTTATCCATATTTTTTTATGAACTACTCAGAAAAACTGTACTTATTTGACTACAAAGATACCTGGCTATTGCATTTGACAGGGTGTGTGATATTTCATATTTATCAATTGTCACTTGTATTAAGTATTTTTATTAGCATGAATGCATAATGATTTACAGTAATCTGTGGCCTGCAAATGTATTTAACAGGTTTGAAGTTCATTTTGCTGTGTTAGATCTTAACACTCTTAAGGATTTCTTGTACAGGGATAGGGCTTTTAGACAGTCAAATTAGGAGGTGTTGTTTACATCCTGTACTCTTTTTGTGAGAAATCTGTGTGGGGACGCCAGTTGTTACACATTGCTGGTTGGGTGCATAGCATCACTTTAAGTATACGTGCTGCAGAACAATGACATCCTTGGACTTGGATGCCGTACTCTTGCTTATAAGTTGCTCAACATAGAATGATTTCCTTATGTAAACACATGATAGTTTTAGGCCAGGTTACTTTCCACATGTGTTCTCAAATTGCTGACCACTGGGTTTGCTTTTAGGGTTGTGGTGTCAATGTGGTCATTTCATGGTTAGCCATCTACCCAAAGGATACTGCTATGCATTTCTTGGCATTGAGTGGCACCAGTCACTGGGCTGTGTTAAGCTTTCTTGAAGGGTATTTGTGTCTTTTTAGTGAGTCTGTGACCACTCCTAGTTTGCAATAATCTACAAACCTGGTCAGCCAGAGGCCCTTGACATTGGCCTTAACTTCACAGACGTAGATGCCAAAAAAGGAGTAGCCACATCACTGAACCTTGAGGAACTCCATTATTGATTGGCTTTTCTGTGAAGGTAGATTTCCCCATCCTAACTTCTTGGGCCCTATCCTTGAGCCAGCTGGCTATCCAGTGGGTTTATACCTAATTTCATAAGCTTGTTTACAGTACCCAAGGGGGTATTGTGTTGAATGCTTTGGACAAATCACAGTTGGCATTGTCTACTGTTTTGCCCTCATCCATTGCTTCTGTGACCTTCTCAAAGAAGTCCACCAGGTTAAGCAAGCATGACCTGCCCTTTACAAAACTAAACTTGGTAGGCTCCTGTTTCTGAAGGTTTTCCTATGACATTGTTTATCATTTCCATGATAATTCTTTCCTTGGCTTTGCATATGAGATTAGTCAGACTTACGAGTCAGTAGTTGCCACAGGTTGGTAGATGGCCCTCCCTTGGACAGCAGGATGATAGTTGCAGTTCTCCATTCTCTTGGCACGAAATATGTTTTGAGGCTACAGGTAAATAGTGATTCTAGTGGTCCTGATACGTCATGTTTCATGCAGTTAAGGAGGCATCCTGATTTACTATCTGGGCCCAATGATGTAGTGTTCTTGGCTTTGAACAGTGCATTGAGGAACTGCTCCCTGTTGATAGTTGGGGGAATCATTTTTGAGGGTTGTATGGGGGGGTGCTTTAGTGCTGCTGTAAGAGTGGAAGAGGCAGTGTGGTAGCTCAGTTGTTATGTTTTTGCCTTTACAGTTCTAGGGTATTGTGTGCAGTTCTGATTTCCATTTACTGACTGTGTAAGCCTAGCATATTCTTCTTGTAACCACACACGGTTTTACGTTATTTGAATACCAACCAATAAGGTTTATAATTGTAATTATAAAGCAGATGTAAGGTAATGAAAAATGCTATTACGAAAATTATAGGCTTCCTAGTTGCATGTTGAAAGTTGATAAGGCAGTGGATCCCACAAGATGGGTAATGGTAGATGAAAGAATGCCTGTCTGGGATGGGATCTCTGAACCTACTGTGATATCGAGTAGAAACCCATCACCAGTCAAGTGGAGTTGCTGGGCCACATAATGAGGTACCATATGTTCTTTAAGATTGAAAGAAGCAAGGTTGTATGGTGTGTGGGAAGTTCGTATGAAAGTCTTGAATGACAACTTTGCCAGTGCCAATACATGAGCATAATGAGAAGATCCAGATAAAATACTGACTCTGGAATTCAGGCTGCTGCAGAGGTTTCCCAGTCAGCATTAGAAGGCCCAAGGTAATGAATGTTGCAGTAATCAAGAATGAAAAAAAAAAAAAAAGTCCTACGATTACCTGCATGGGTACGTGGGAGTCCGTCACATAGTTAAATCTGGATCAGAAATAAGCCTAGATCATTTTCTGTCAGGTACTCTGGTATTTCTGGGAATGCGATGGTGTCATGACAAAGGTTTTGTCTCTTTAGAGCCTTGCCTCCTTAAAGCCTAATCAGTAGATCTTACCCAAGTTTAAAACCAAAATTGGGAGCATGTTCAGTGCAGTTCAGTTCCTTTATTGAAGTTAGGCAAATGAGCGCTGTCTGAGTCAGAGAACTACTCTAATCTGTATTTATAAGAGAAATCATGGGTGTGTTTGTGGGAGAGCAAAGCCTCCTGGACATGTCCAAGGTCTGGGAGGGGTCCAAGAGGCTGGCTTCTGACATAATATCCCGTCCCTTAAAATTTTTTTTTTTGTGTGCCAAAAATAAGAGTTGTACAATCAGGAATTACAAGACTAAAAATAAGAAGTGCTGCCAGTCTTTTAAATGGACAGTTAAGCTTTCTCCTTAATAAAACAAAATGTGTAAAACACCAAATTGTTTAACATATAGCCAGAATGTTAAAAATATTGACATGTTAACAAATGCTTTAGCTTAAAAAGCTTCATCAGGTCTTCCATTACTAACTGTGCAGTTCGTCTTGAGGATGTGATGCAGTTTAAATACTTGAACTGGCTGGAGAAAGTGGGGCTAGAAGGGCTATTGAAAAGGCAGCATGGGTGATTTGCAGAAAAGAAGAACATTGGAGCAGGGTGCTGAAATGTGTGCCAAGCTGATATAATGTATCCAAGTGTGCACTTTAAGCTGTTAAAGTGGAGTGTTTTTTGCCAGTTACAAGTGTGTGACTGCAGCCAGCATGTAACATTGTGAGCGCTGTAAGCTTCTGAGCAAAAAAGGGTGCATTGTACGTCATTAGAATGATTACCAATAGTTGAAAGACTCTAGCTGTGCTGGGCTATGAATTTGTAAGTAAAGCTTAACATTCGGGTAAGGTTTGAGTGAGTGGTTCCCTTGCAGGAATGTTCAGTGGTCAGACGGTGCATAGGTTACCTCAGTGGAGTGCTGTTGCTTGGTAGATGCAACCATTGATAGGTTTATGAGAAGGCTGTTAATTAACGGCAACTATAGGTTACAAGAAGAAAACGCTTTCAGTGTTATCCGTAAGTACTGTCATAAATGTATGGACGCTTCACTTTGGATAGATTAAAACCAAGTTTATATTGCAGTTGTGTTCAAGGATGGACAGTGTAAAGCCAGCAAAAATAAGGAAAGTACCCATGCAGCAAATGCTGCTGTCAATATGCAATCGAAGGTGACTGGGCTATGAGGTCAACTAAGATTTGCTGGCTGTGTTGGACAGTAATGCTGTAATTTATCACAATTGTGTTCAGAATAAGAAGGAAGAACACTTGACTCCCCTGCAATGAATAAGTTGCAGTCAGCCAGCACTCAGGCTAGACGTAACATGAATAGAACGCTGTTGCTTAGTGAAAAAGCTAACAACATTTTTGAAAATAATTAGAACCTATAAAATGCATGAAAAAAAGTTTTTTTCCTTTGACTGTCCGAAGTGTTTATATAGTATGGTATGAGATTACTCTAGCCCAAGTATACATCATGGCCAAGTGTCTGAGGAATTTTTAAACTACAAACAGTATGGAGCCAGCAAAATACAGACTGTGCAGCAGTAATGGCTGTCTATATGCGATAAGTGGTATCTGGACCATGAGGTCAAATCATTACTATGGGTTACATGAAGTAATGCTCACGGACCTAGTTTTACCAAGTATAGATTTGTGTGCAGTGCCCTGATATTCGCTACAGTGAATTACATTAAAATTACTATTGGGATAAAAATGCATTAATCTATGCTGTAAAACTGCTCTTGAATGTGTGTAGTCAGTGGTAAAACAGCTATGAGGATAGTATATGGAAACTAACAGCAATGTATTGTCACAAAAAGCACATTTTTCTTATCAGATGTATGAGTGCAATATTCCAACAGGGAATATCTAACCTGAGATGGCGCCCAACTACTAGCAGTAATAACACTCCCACGTGGGTAGCCCCTAGCAAAAAATCTATTGGCTAAATCATTCTTATAATATTCATAGGCAGTATCGGAGGAGCAAATGCGTCTAATACGCAAAAGCTGTGACTTGTGAATGTTTTGAATGATGTGTTGTGGATGAAGACTGTTGCCATGTAGGAGGCTATTATATTCAGGATGTTTACGATAAACTTGACTTTCCAGAGTATCATCTGGATTTCTGGAGATAGTAACATCCAAAAAATTAATCCTAGAGAGATCGAAATGAAGTGTAAATTTAATCCTCCACTTATTTTCATTAAGATATGTAATGAATTCCGAAAGATATATTGGGTCCGCCCGCCCTCCAAACCATCCAACAGTCTTCAAGATATCGATGCCAGATGTCTATTTCCCCCAAGTACACATTATGACAAACATCATAAACTAATTGCTCCTCCAAATAACCCATGAATAGATCTGCATATATAGCAGCAAAAGATGCCCCCATGGCCGTACACTTCACCTGCCAATAACATTCTCCATGAAAAAAGAAAACCTTTTTTGTTAATACATGTTCGGCAAGGCAAACAAGAAATGTATTAAAGCCAGGTGAGTATAAATCAGCCTTATCCAACCAATATTGTAATGCTAATAGGCCTGCGCAATGTGGGATATTGGTATATAGTGATGTGACGTCCAAAGTACAGAGCAACCAACCCAGCTCCAGTTGCATCTCAGAAATAATCTGTAGAAACTGGGTGGTATCCTGTATACATGATCTTACCATACCCAGTAAGGGTTGTAAATATTTAGTTAAATATACAGAAGGAGGTTCGGTAAGAGAACCCCTACCCGAGACAGTCTGCTTGCCCGGGGGCTCCTGTACGTCCTTATGTATCTTAGGGAGAAGATATAAATATTGCCATTTTGGTCAGCCACTGTACGATGATAAAAAGTAGATGGATCAGTTATGCCCTCATCCAAAGCTGTATTAAGAAATAAATCAATCTTACTTTTAAACCTATTAGTTGGATCAAGGGGCATACACAGGTAAAAATCTACCATCAGTAAGTTGTTTTTAAGCTTCCTGATAATAATAGATCCAAACCAAAGTTTAAATCCTTCAGCACACACTCCTGAAATGTAGAAACATTCTTATTCATCAGTGGTGTAAAAGATGACTTATGAAACTTAAATGTGGTAGATCTTTGAGATTCAGTGTCCAGTCCAAAAAATAAACGCAAATTCAATAATCGGCAAAAGGAAATCACATCATTAGAAAAGGTACCCCCCCACATACACACACAAAAAATCCAGGTACATAATTCAAACCTTTATTAAGCAACTGCAAATCAGTTTCCGACATTGTCACAGAAGAGATGCTATGTACATTAATTAGTGTCACCTAGTGTGGTATCAGTACCTGTAACAGCATGTCCAGATTGTCTATATCTTTTGTGTTTTCTACCCCCCCCCATGTTTGTAGCCCCTAAAGGGGTATCCATAGTACGTTTTTTAGGGGTAGGGGAACTCTGAGTAGAGTTAGAGTCCATATCAGTAGCGGAAGAGGATTCTTCACTTGAATATTGGATATTTTAACGGCCTGCTATGAACGTGCAATTGATAAAAACATTATGGAAGTTAAATGTATTTCTGAAGAGCTTAAAGTTTATGAGGGAGAAACTTTTTATGTATCGAGCTTTAATCATTTGACTAAACAGTTGTTATCACTTGAAAAACAACTTAAAGAAAAGAAAATACAAAAGTTTAAAAATTATTTGGGTGATTATGAGAGGGGCAGACCATTCAACTTTGTTAAAAATGTTAAATTTGCTAACCCTAACACCAGATATCATACAACTAAAAGGAAGAGACATAAGCCAGTTTTAAAGAAGTTTTACTAGGTGACACTAATAATGTATATAACATCTCTTCTGTGTCATTGTCGGAAACTGATTTGCAGTTGCTTAATAAAGGCTTGAATTATGTACCTGGCTTTTTTGTGGGGGAGGATACCTTTGCTAATGATGTGATTTCCTTTTGCCGATTATTGAATTTGCTTTTATTTTTTGGACCAGACACTGAATCTCAACATGCAGGTGGTTGGTGTGACGGAGCAAGATGCAGAGGACATGAAGAAATGGAAACAGTTGATCTGCTGTGGCGACCCCTAATGGAAGCAGCCGAAAGAAGAATTATCAGGAAGCTTAAAAACAACTTACTGATGGTAGATTTTACCTGCGTATGCCTCTAGGTCCAACTAATAGATTTAAAAGTGAGATTAATTTATTTCTTAATACAGCTTTGGATGAGGGCATAATTCATCTTACGGTGTCTTCCCTGTTGGAATATTGCACTCCTACATCTGATGATAAGAAAAATGTGCGTTTTGTGACCACTTTTGGTCGCAATACTATGTTCTTAGGGAGATTATTAATCGGCATTGGAATATCCTTATGGCTGATGACTCTGTCTCACAGATACTTAAATCCAATTGTCTTTTCTCATATCGGAGAGGACGAACCCTGGATTCACATTTTAGTCATTATAAACATCATAGGGGGATTGGCATGAATAAGCAACATGACTAGGGATCTACTTATGGGTATTTCCCTTGTGGACATTGCATGCAATGCAAACATATTATGACATCTAAACATTTTTCCAGTAATAACACACCCAAGGTTTATGACATAAAGTTTTTTGCTAATTACAGTAGTGATTGGCTGATATATCTTGCCACTTGTCCCTGCTCAGCTTTTTACATCGAGCAGACTTCCAGATCTTTACGAATACGAGTATCAGAACATATGAGTGACATAAGAAATAAAAGGGAGTCAAATGCTTTTTATAGACACTCCCTTATTCATAAAACTGCCAATTTTAAATTTTTGGTGATTGATCGAAGTATGGGTGATAGAAGTGATAAAATGGGCTGGCATACTTAAGTAATCACAAAGAGAAAAGTTGGATTATTAGGCTTGGAGGGTTGTTCCAACCAGGTGTTAATGTCACGTTTTGATGGACCAATAGGAAATGGGCTTTGGGTGTGATGTTATATTTAAATACTATGTGCTTTCAATATATTGTCACTGAAGAAGGCAGTTATACTGCTGAAACCGGTTTGAGCTTTGTGCTTTGCACATTTTGTGGTGCTGCCACATGTGACAATAAAGTACTTTGTGTTCCACTATTTGGTGCTGGCTTTCTCTCTTTGGAACTTTTTTGCATTTTGAGCCTTGCACCCTGCTGTACTTGCAGAGGACTGCATTTCTTTTCGGATGAGGACAACCTGCCAGCTTATGAAAGGACATAGTCTAGGGGAAACAGAAAAAAGAAGTTTCCTAAGGTTAATGAAATCTGGACTTATGGGAATGGGAGGGGGGGTGGATAAATTTCAGACCTAAGGGGAATTAAAAATAATGGCTGATTGAAAGGTATGTGCCAATTCTTTGCCAATTCTGTCTGAATGTATGCCTAGGGCTGATAGAGTGGTTCCTTTAGGAGTAACAACAGACCAAAACACACACGATTACTTTGCAATAAAATAGGATGTGAAGGGAGGATAAAGAGCGTACTAAATATAAGATAGACCTGATAAAAGATGCATGTAAAAAAGGGGTTTTACCCATAAAGTCATGTGAGGTTAAACTTAGATGGTTTTCGTGTATGGATGTGAAACTAAGTCTTGATCTGGTCAACCTGGGAAGTCTGTATTAGGGTTTGTGGTGTTAGTAATGTTGATGATGGTCTAGTTTCCTTGGGTTCAAGATGCAGTTTATTGAAATGAAGTATTGAATCCTGGGTTTTTGTTGGCTTGAAGTCTGATTTGCCATTTTAGTTTTTTTTTCCTCCAGTTTGTCATTAGTGCTGCTCATGTAAATTCCTGCAGTGATCTGTTCAAGAATAAGGAAGGAAAATTTGTTGTGACCTGTTTTATCCTTTGTGTGCTTGGCTAGTGCACTGGTAGGGAAGCCTTGTGTAATATCTATGCAGTGTCTGGCTATCCTTTTTTAATTTTTGTCTATGGAGAAAGCATGGCATTTTTGGCACTGAGCGTGGTGTACAGCTTTGTCCATGTTACAGAAGCAGGTCCTATGGAAATTGTAACATGTACAGCTTTGTCCATGTTACAATTTCCATAGGACCTGCTTCTGTAGATTTTTTTTTTATGTTGGTGCAGTGGAATCAAGCCTTCCCACTCATAAATTAGTTGTAATTACAGTCAGGTATGGGAAGATCCCTATTGGTAGTTCTAAGGTTGGCGGGATAGTGATGTTCCTGACGAAGTCCCGAATGTTTCTGTTCCTCTTGATGGTAAACCTGGGTTTAGGTGGAAGAATCTTGAGTATGATGTTGTCACTGAGGATGACCCAGTTGTCATTAATGGTTCTCTTGTTCTTGGAAATCTACAGATAGAGTAGGTTAATTTCATACTGATGTTCCATTGGTTCTTGTCATAGGTTTGAGCAGTCTTTGTAGAGCTGGGTCATCATTATTAACGGTGGTGGGGTGGTGTACTTTGGGTTGTTTTTTGCTCGTAATTATGGGATCCAATATTCCTTTAATGAGTCTTTTGCGGTAGCCTCTGGGTAGGAAATCTTTTTAGAGGTTGATAATGTTCTTGGTGAAGTTGGCGAGTTCTTTGGGAGACCCTTGCAATCCATAGACCTTGGAATTGGATAACATTAATTTTTGTTTAGAAGGGATGTATGCTGTGACAGTGCAGCAGTAAGTTAACTCTTGTTGGTTTGCAGTAGAGATTATTGATGAGCTCTTCTGATCTGTATGTCCAAAAAGTTCACTGCACGTCTGTTGTAGATGGTAGTAAACTTTAGGAAAGAGGTGGAGTTGTTGATGTGCTGAAAGAATTCCTGTAATTTGTCTCCTTTCCAAATTATGAGGATATCAGTGACTCTCAGGTAACAGCTCATTTGTGATAATGGGTGGGGGGTGGAGGGGTTTGTAGATAAATTCTTTTTCCCATTTGCCTGGGGTGGTGTTGGTCAGGTTTGGAGCCATACTAAACCCATCGCTATCCCTGTGATTTTTTTGAAGTATTACTCGCCAAACCTAAAGTAGTTGTTCTCCAATAGTAGTCAGAGTAGTATGCTGAAAGTTTTGATCTCTTCAGGGAGTGCATTCCATACTTCATGATATGCTTCTACTGTGGCTCGGCTGCAGTAATCATGAGGGAACACTGTGTAGAAAGCTTCTACATTGATAGTGACCAAGATCTCATTACCTTTCAATGGAATGTGCTCAATTTTCATTAGGAAATCAGTGGTGTGTAGGATGAAGGATCTGTTTTTATTAGCCAGTGGCTTGAAGGTATATGGAGATTGGTTCTTTAATGCTGCCTCCACTGGCAATGCCCAGTCTGTAAGGGGGTCCAAGATGTTCTTGTGGGGTTTGGGTATGCCAAAAAACATGGGAGCCTTGAGTATATTACATATAGAAATTCATATAAGTTGTTACTAATGAGTCCTTTGTCGCTAAGGATAGTCAGTTCTGTGATGATTTTCTAGCATGCTGTTTTTATGGTACTGATACTGTATTGGTCATAATACATGGGGTTACAAAGCATGGTGGTGATTTTCTCATTATAGAAGGAGGTGTCAGTGACAAGGATGCCCCCTTCTTTGTCTGCTTTCATTATCCTTTGTGTACTTTTTGCTGAGTTTCTTGAGAGTCCTCAGTTTATGAGGTTTAAGACTGTAAAAATTTCTCCCGTGAGTTTTTTCGAATCTTACAGGTATCTGTTGGTTTGTTCTCAAAAGCCATGATGGTGAGGTATGGGGGAGGACAGAAATTGCTGGGTTTCCTCCATTTACGGTGTTGGATTGTTTCAGCGGGGTCTGGGTCTATGCCTCTTTGTTTTGGAAAAAGATTTTCAAGTTGAGTTTCTGTGTGAATAATTTTAAATAGATGATGGTACATGGTAGGTTGCTTCTTTGCTGCAAGATGAAAGTGAGGCCTTTTTCGAGTACATCTTTTTCACGTTTGGTGAGGGGTTTCTTTGAGTGGTTCCATACCTTAATTATTCTTGTGGGATTGTTTTGTTCTTCTGACCTTGTCTGTTGGGGGGGGGTCCTGGAGAGTTTACAGAGGTCTTTCAGATTCTTTCCTTGCCATGTCCGATCTCAATGTTGGTTGAATTCCGGTGACTTTGTTATCCTGGATTGCCAGTCTTCCAAGGAGTGATGTGGTTGTGGGGTTGGTCTTGTGGATTCTGGCGAGGGGTTTGGTGTATTATGATGTTGCCTGAAAGTTCCCATAGTCTGGTTGTAGTTGGGGACGTTTGACATGCCTGAAAATCCTGATGATGTATATCTGGCCTATGATTTTTTTGATTCGATGTTGGAGTTGGAGATTTTGATCTATGTTATAAACTCGGAATTGCCTAGACATATTAAGGCTTCGCTGAGTCTAGTTATGATGGCTGCCAAAAAAGAAATTACTAGAAAATGGAAATCAAAGTCTAAACCAGCTTTACTAGAAGTAGGGAAGATAGCAGAGTGAAAACTGGAACTGGGATCTTTAGAAAAGGGTAGGAGCAAATTACATAGGAAAAAATGGGGACTGTGGGATCAGTACATACAGAAGAGAAATGAGGTTTAAAAGAAGGCAGCATTTGAAGGAGCTTATGTAATGGTTAACTAACAATGACTGAATGATGTATAATGTTTGCAGCTACAGTTGTGTACTTTGCCAGTGCAGCAGTTGTGTCTGCACAGTTTGGAATGTATAATGTTTGCAACTGCGATTGTGTCACTTTGGTTTATTGTCATTTATATAAATGTAACATAGTCTGTGTCATACATGATAATTTAATAAACATGTTTCTTGCTTAAAAAAAAAAGTTGGAGTTAGAGGGTTTTCCATCTGTAGGTCCTTCCAGGGTTGATGTGGGAGCTTGATTCTGCCTGTAGGAAAAATAGGCTTATCTCCTTGTACTATGACCTTATTTTGGTTTGGTGTACCTTTGAGGGTTGCGAATGCAGTTGTGGTGTTATACCTGGTCAGAGTGTTGATTGTCATTGAGGTCCCTCTTAATTTTTTATTATTTCTTCTTTCTTGGTTGGTTTTCTCTACCAAGGTGTAGAATTTGATGCCCTTATTTTCTAGTGTATTACAAGCCGCTTCGAGTTGTGAGAGGCCCGATTTTACTTTGGTCTGTTGGTCTTTGTTGTGTGTGAGCAATAAGCCCACATGTCTCTCTGGTATCATTCAGTATTGTATTCCATTTTATGATGAGGTCATTGTTGATGTCTTGGCAGCAGAATCTCTAATGAATTCTTCGACCCCTGGGGACCAGTCATTTCTCAAGCCGTGTTGTAGGTAGAGTTCATCACATTGGGGGCTTTTGAACTTTTGGAGGGAGTTTGAGTTGGTTTGATGGTAGTTTCTGACTTTTTGAAGTTTGTTGTGGGATGTTATGGGAATTCCATTAATTTTTTGGATGCAACTCTGACATGGAATGCATTGGGAGAAAACTTTACTAGTAGTATTTTTCGTAAAGAAACCTTGAAGAATAATTATTTACATGCAACCAGTCAACATCCGAAATTCATGCTGAATAACATACCTAAAAAACAATTTATACGGGCTAGCAGGATGACAAGTGTTGATGAGACATTTATTAATGAGCTTGAATTCATCATACAATTGTTTTTGGAGAGGGGGTACAGTGAGAGTTTAAGGGAAGCAGCTAATGACATTTCTAAGCAACGCGCAACTTTGTATCCACCCATTTTGAAAAATAGACCAACACCCCAAGTTAAGGAAACTGGAAAGTATACTGAAATTGTATGTTTCAGTATGAACATGAGTGTTGACAATATAGGTATATGTAATATTGTAAACAATAATTGGAAGATCCTCGAAGCAAATGCTGATTTAATGGCAGCTATTAAGGGGAAAACAAAGTTTGTTTATAGGAATGAACATAGTTTGAAAGGAGCATTTGAAAAGGGGAGAGATAGAAGCACATGTAGCATTAAGAAGGGGTACATCAATAGGGGTATGCACAAATGTCATGATTGTTCTGTTTGTAGGTTTATTTTAGAAGGTCTTCCTCACATACTTAATACTATAGGGGTCCCTGGTAATTTTTGTTGTAAAACAAAAGGAGTTGTTTATATTGCAGTGTGTGACAAATGCTCATCATTTTATATTGGTATGATTACTAGAAAATTAAATGTTAGAATGAAGGAGCATATGTATAATATTAGAAAAAAGGACAAAAACCAAATATTTTATAGACATAGTGTTGAATGTATTGGTTTTTAAAACATTTTTGTTTTCTATCCTGGAACACTGTGAAAATGATAACGGGGGGGATGATTACAAGATTTTTTTGGTTCAAAGAGAAACTAGATGGCAAATTAAATTACAAGCGGATCATTTTCCTGGGTTAAATGAAGCCATCAATATTAAATGTTTCTTAAAAGATCGTGAAGCATATGTTTTATAATGTTTGTTATTGTAATGTATTCAATTATGCCCATTCTATAGTGCATAATGTTGAATGAAGAGTTTGTTTTTTGTAAAGGGCTTTTTAATTACGATTTTACACTATGTAATTGATTGATTTTAATTGTGTGTAGTATTTAAATGAATGTTTGATGTAACATTTCTTTTGGTTCTGAAGAAGTTTTTTACGAAAGTGTTGAATAAAGTGGAAGTTACGCTAGTCTGTGGTTTCGTATTTTCCAGCCTTGAGCAGTTTTTTTGAGTTTGGGAGAATATCTCATAGAACCATGAGTACTCCATCTTGTCCCTTTTGTCTTGTTGGAGGTAATTGGGGAGGGCAGTGAATTTCCCGGCTAAACTCAAAAGTGTAGTGGGAACTAATCTATTTATTATTTAATTATTTATTTATTTGCAGTTTAACTGGAAAAGCCTACTGGGCCGAACAGAGCTCGTTTTTAATGGAGGCCTGGGGAGAAAAGCTCCTCAGTATAGTTTAAAGAACAATCAAATTCACTTGTGTACATTGTTGGCATATCATTATCTAACATATTGGATTACAGTGCTAAAACATACACTTAGTTTTTCACCTTAGTACAGTAACAAAGAATAATTAAATACATTTATAGATGGTGGCATTGACAAAAATGTAGAGTCAGAGTTGAACGTGGCAGAGTTAAAGACGTTAAAATTTGCACTGGGTGTGATGAGGATGAACAGGATTATGAATCAGTATATTAGAGGGTCATCTCAGGTTGAACGATTTGGAGACAAAGCCAGAGAGGCGAGATTGCATTGGTTTGGACATGTGCTGAGGAGGGATGCTGGGTATATTGGAAAAAGGATGCTAAGGATTGAGCTGCTGGGTAAGAGGAAAAGAGGAAGGCCTAAGATAAGGTTTATGGATGTGGTGAGAGAGGACATGCAGGTAGTTGGTGTGACAGATGCAGAGGAAAGGAAGAAATGGAAACAGAAGATCTGCTGTGGCGATCCCTAATGGAAACAGCCGAAAGAGAAGAAGAAGAAGATTTATATACATTGGTAGTGTATCATTATGTAACATACCAGATTACAGAGTTAAAAACGTACACTTAGACATTCAGTGGTCAGAGAAATACTGGTAAACAGATTACAAGGTTTAGTGACTAGGTTATTGCATAGAGGATTGTTTAGATAATGCACAGCATAGAAAGTAAGGAGAGAAATATGCACTTAGTTAGGAATTCAAGGAGGCAGGAATTCAAGGAAGCTGTATGCAAGAACAGTTCTTGGTAGAAAATAGGTAAGTGTAGAGAGAAAAGTTGCCAGGGTTTGGGACTGTTTTGATTGCTAATGGAAGAGCATTCCAATTCTTGGCTAAAGACTAAGAGAAGAGAAGTTGGCCAGGTAGCAGTTTTGGTTTATGGACCTGAAGAAGTTGCTGATTCTCAGATCTAAGGGCCCTATTTAGGAGATAGTAGGTGAAAACAGAAATAAGGACAGGACAATCTGAGGGTTTAATGATAAGTTTGTGAGCAGTGATAAATTGCAGATAGTTGAGGTAGTTCCACCCATTTTAAGGAGAGAAAAGCAGTACAGTGTTGGATGAAGTTTTTGGAGTTTGTTGCAGACTTTGCAGTTTTATTATAACATGACTTGAGCTTCACTTTTAGTGAGGTTTTGAGGTTTGTAAGTAAAGGGGAACCATACATTTAGGGAGGGGAGTAGATAAGTGGAGGCAAAGGTTTGTTTGGTTGAGGGGCTGAGGAACTGGTTGTGCCTGTAGAGCATTCCAAGTTTCTGATGTGTTTTGGGGATGTTCTGTTGCAGGTGAATATCAGATTTTAGGTGTTCATCTATGGTCACTCCTAGAAGTTTTGTATGGCTGACAACTTCTGTTAGAGCTTTACTTTAGGAGTAGATGTTGAACATGGTTTTGTCCAGTAGGGTTGTTTTTTAGGGATGAAAAGCGTGGTCTTGGATTTATGTGGGTTGAGGGCTAGGTAATTTTTAAACCTCCAGGATTCAATGGTGGAGAAGGTTGTTTCAGTTCAGAGTTTGTGTTTGGGCATAGTGTCAGCTGTGTAGATGATGGCTGAGTTGTCTGCATACTGAACAATGGCTGCACTGGATGTAGATGTGTGTAAAGAGTTAATGAAAATATTGAATAGGGGGGCCAAGTATGGAGCTCTAAGGGACACCAGTAGAGGTGTTTAGATAAGAAGAGATAGAGTTTTGTTTTTTGACAGCTTGTTGCCTGTCATTTAGATAGCTGGAGAACCAGTTGAGAGTGGCGGGGGAAGGTCCAAAGTTAAGAGAGCCATGAATGCAGCAGAGGGTGGGATACTGTATCAAATGCCTTAGAATGATCTAAGAATGTAGTAGATGCTATTTTACCATTGTCATAAGCTCTGTTAACAGTATCTGGGAAGGAAATAAGGGCTGTTGTAGTGCTGTGGCCAGGTGTGAAGCCATGTTGTATAGGAGTCAGGAGGTACTTACGAAGAAGATATGGCATCAGCTGTAAGTGAATGCAGTTTTCTAGGATCTTAGATATAGGGAAAAGGATAGCGATAGATCAAAAGTTGGAGATATTGTTTTTGCCCCCCTTTGTGAAGAGGAAGAATGTAGGCTTTCTTCCATAATGTGGGCACATTAGATTCTTGAATGGATCTGCTGATTAAGATAGAGGGAATCCAATGCCTTCGGCAGCAATCTTTTGAAATGTTGGGGTAAGTTGTCAGGAGCGTTAGAGCAGGGTTTGAGCTTAAGGAGTAGCCTTTTAATAGTTGTGGTAGGATTGGGGTTGATGGTGAATTCAGGTGTAGAATGGGGTTTGGATTCGGGGGGGGATGCTGTGTTTGTAGAGATGGGAAAAGTGTTTGTAGAGATGGGAAAAGTGTGTGAGGTGTTTCGTGGAATATTGTCTCTGCCAAGGGAAAAGCTATTAGTAATATTGACTGTTGAATTTATAAAGAAATAGTTAAAGAAAGAGGCAATTTCCTGAGGAGGTTTGTCTGGGTGTGGACAAGGATTGTTTGTTTCAGGGTTCAGGAGAGGTGAGATGAAGCTCCAGAATTTTTGGGGGTTTTGTTTCTGGTTAGATTGCTGTTTTGTGTGGTAAGCTTTTTGTCTTTCTGAATTAGCTTTTCTACTTGGTTATGGAACTGTTTAAAAGTGTTAGGGTGCCCAGGATTTTGTTAGTTTGATACTGTTTCCATGTTTATCTCTGAGGCACATCAGAATTTTAGTAGGCTTGCTCAGCCGAGGAGCGTAGTTGGTTTTGATCCTTTTCACACATAGTGGAGAGAGGTTATTTAGTGTGTCCAGGAATGTAGTATTGAAATAATCTCCAGCATTGTCTAGTGGAAGTGTTTTTAATACGTGTCAGTTTAATATTTTTAAGGATATCAGAAAAGGTATGAAGGCTGAAGTTAGGTTTCTTATCCCTTTGTACTGGTGTTGATTATGGAGTGCTGATGGGGAGCGACTGATAAAGGCTGGGAGGTGGTCACTCAGTGTGTCTGGAAGATTGCCTGCTTCAGCTATTTTAGAGAGATGGGAGATGAGAATCCAGTCTAGGGCGGATCCTGTGGTGCTGTCTTTATTTGGTCTGGTTGGGGTGTTTGTGAACTGAGTAAAGTTAAAAAGGATGATATTGGGGGTATGAGACTTAGAGTTCAAGTTTAAGCAGTTGATACTTGATACTAAGATAACAGTTTCATTTTTGATGTTAGTGGAGATCCAGACAAGAATTTCTTCTAGTAGAGTGATATTGTTGCCACGGGATATGTAGAGAGATATGATGCAAAGAATTTTGTAGTTGTTTAGCTTTAGGGGAGCAATGGTAATTTTAGCATGTTGCGAATTGTGGAATGGGATTTCTGTAGGGTACTATGTTGAGAGAGTCATGAAAGATCAGTGCTACTCAGCCTCCTTCTTTGTTGGGCCTATCAGATCTTATAGTTTGAATGCTGGGGGCGGAAGAGAAATTCAGACTCTCTAATGTAGGATTTTAACCAGATCTCAGTGATGGCAATGATGTCTGGTTGATTATGGGTGATCCATGCATGTAAACTGGAGATTTTGTTGTGAATGTTTTGAATATTAATAGTTACCATGTGAATGGATTTGTGGGAGTTAGTACTGGAAGGAGGTGTGGACGTATTAGTTGTAGTGGTGCCTGGGTTGGGGTGTAAGTGATTATATAATGAAAAGGCTCATGTTTTGTGGGAGATTTGGTGTTGTGTTGGTAAAAGGATTTGGTAGTGTAACTTGTAGAAGTTATGAGGAACTTGTTTATGAGAGGGGCAATTTTTACCCTGTACTGTAAGAAGGGGTTTTTAGGAGAGAAGTAAGGATATGTAGGTGTAAGTTTTAATGTATGTAGAGAGTGAGGTGGAGGTGGTGGAGTTTTGAGTTAAGAAGGGGATGGGGTTCAGGGCAATGAGATGTAGTGATGAGCAGAGGAGTGACGAGAAAAGTGATATGATTTGAAGGTGTGATGTGGATGATTACTTAGTTTGTAGGTGGAGGAGGTATGAAAAAGTGAGAGGCAAAGAGACAAAGAGTGTGGGTATGACAGTAGCTAGAAGAAGTCATTGTGTGAGAGGTGTAGAGGATAGGAGTGCTGTGGGTATGGAAGTAGTAGGATGATATTTAGGTAAGTGTGTGTGGAGTGTGGTGATTTAGTGAATTTGCAAGGCTGTGGAAAAGGATGTAGAATGCGTTTGTGTGAATAGTGGAAAAATGAGAGAGGTTCTTGGAAATTTGGAGGGAGAGAAGAAGAAGAGCCGTTGAGTGGTTTGAAAGAGGTAGGGGAGGGATTTGAGTGGGAGTGGAAATTTGGAGTGAGGAGGAAAGATATTGACTGGTGGGTTGGATGAAAGAGAGGAATACTGATATACAAGTGTAGGTGTAGTGGGGGTGGGTGGCATTTGGGAGCAGAGTGAGCTGAGCAAATCCTGAAATTATGACCCAATAGAAGTCATAATCAGTAAGTACAAACGTTATAGCTATTGCAAGGATGCAGAGTGTAAGGACAGTGTTGCTGGACAAGGAGTTAACACTGTAAATAGGCTGAAAATAGTGCCTGTGAATTAATAAGATGAACATGAGCAAGGAGAAGAAGGTGTGGAGATAGAAGAGAAGAAGAAATAAAAAAGAAAGGTGAAGGAATAGAAAAGAAAAAGATTAAGGACACTAGAAAGGCATCTTCGATTCAGACAGTTAAATGGGCATGCAAGAGACCAGAGAGAGATTTACGTGGGTGGGAAGAGATGAGGCAGGTAACAACAGGAAACTAGTTAAGGAATGGGCAACAGAGAAAATTGAGAGAGCAAAGGGAGCAAAGCAGGCTTTAGGACATTACAATCAAGTATAATTATTAGATAGAAGTGAAGCACCCCCCTTTAATCTCCACTATCAGAGTACTGCAGATAGCTAAGGACAGGAGTAAATCAGAGCAACCCGGCAATGTGCAACTTATGACCGGAATGTACAAATAATTAAAAAATACAGTTAAATAATGCGTACATTTAATGAAAGGTGGGTTATAGCAGCCAAGGACTGGCAGCGGTTAGTGTGGCCAAGCTTGTACTTTTGTATTATTGTATGAAACCACAGTGAGCTCCCAGTCCGGATTTTAAGTGACTTGGTGACAACCGCCCAACCTGGGGATCAGTCGGGTGTAATAACAGTAAGAATAAAGTTCTACGATTACCTGCATGGGTACGTGGGAGTCCACTATGTCATCATGTCTGGATCAGAAATAAGTGTAGGGCATTTTCTGTCTGGTCCTATGGCATTTCTGGGAATTTGCCAGTTTCATAACAAACTTTTCTTCTCTTTAGGCTTTAAAGAGGTAAGCCAATATCCCAGAAGTGTGGTTGACCAAATTTGCTGATGACTGTAAACTGGGCACTGGTTTCCACTCATCCATTGATGCAAAACAGCTCCAGCAAGGGATGGAATGTGCACATACATGGTGTGTCAGTAACAGTCTCAAACTAATGAAAATGGTGCAGCATAGTGGCATTTGGCAGAAAAGATGCTCCCACCTCGTATGCTATAAATGATGCTCCTCTTCAGACAGATACAGTCATTGGAGACCTCGGTATGTATGTGGATATCTGGCCAAGTTGTTTCCCACGGGAGTATCTTCAGGACCCAAAGAAATTTACTCTGCCCTTAGCAGACCCATTGTTGAACACAGTGACCCCTTTAGGTATGTGCCACTCCAAGCATATCACTGAATTGGAAAGGCTTCCGAGACTTATAACCCAGAAAATTAAAGTCTTAAATCTTTCAAATAACCCAATAGATTACCATAACTTTCCTTATGCTCCGTAACCTACAGGTTGTTGTGAGGTGGCCTGTGTCTCTCTTTTCGAGCTATGAAATACCCAGTCCTGTTTGACATCTTGTTTCTGCATAAAACCTGTGGCTCTACAAAGACCTGCATTAAGGACCTAAATCTACACCAACAAATAAACAAGGCTTGCTGGAGAGCAAAGTTCCTAACTCAGTGCATTCCTAGCCTATGGAATAAGTTAGCTCTACATGTAAAAGAAGGTACTGCTTTCTCTAGTATTAAAGTTATGTTTTTAATGCTTTCATTGAAATATCACTTAAAAGACCTAGGCAATGCAAGCGTTTAATAGAAAAAAATAAAACAAATTAAAATTTTTTCCATTTATACACCATCATACATTACGTGTTTTCTTTCTTTGTAATAACTGTCTTTGAGTCTGATATTACATAAATTACTCAGTTCCTGTCTTTCGAACCAAATATACCTCACTATGCAAGCAAGCCAAACAATTCATTCACAGACACAAAAATGACGACTACCAAAACAAACAAGTCTCATTTTAGCCAAACCTAAAAGATTCTGGAAAGAGGTAAACTGAGGTAAACTGGTCTAAACACCCCTCTAACTCTATCATGCACTGACTTCCACAATTGAGTTCAGCAATTTACAACCCTGCCTTTACTTCCACTACTCCACTTGACAAAGATTACAACCAAATAGACTAAAACACAGTTGGACCAAATACAAATTACTTCATCAGGTTCAGATAACCAAACCCCTTGATTCATTCACCTTTTTAAGGACTTGATCTGTCACCCTCTCGCTCAGCCTCATTTCCGTCACATTGTTGGTGAATAGAAGATTTGTGTAGTGTTTCTGAAAAATGAGTATTATAATGATTTGTTTTAATGAAGATGGATAAACGATTGATTCTTAAGACTGCAGTAATTGATTCCAGGCAAGATAATGCCATCCTGGCTGAACCTGCAATTATGAGTAGAACAAACAGCTGAGATCAGCTTCATGATTATCTTTAAAGTTGGTATAACACATATTTGTTGAAAGCAGTCTGAGAGTATCCGGAGTATTCGTTTATGTACCTGAGACATGCACACAATTTGAATTTATTTTCACTGAACAGGAGGTCTGAATATTTTCTAACTTAACCTAAGACTTTGGGTTAATTATACTATTTATTTGTATTTCTTAACTGGAATAGAACCTTCATTCACACAGAACATTTTCAAACTCAGCCCAGCAGCATTGTCTAGCTGAGTTTGCTCAAAGTCAAGTCGCATAGTAGGCAGTTGGAATCTGAGGGAATTAAACCTCAGAATATAGGAACTAGTTCATAGTCTTAATCCTCTGTGTTGGAGTCAACCCGAATTTTGGGGACCTAAGTGAGTTGCCGAAGGAATCCTAGAAAACAGAATTGGCTGAAAGTTTCAAGAGGGCATGAAGACAGGAAAAGGTAATGGGGTAGCAGAGGGTAGCTGCATATGGGATAACTGGGACACTCTGGGATGTTAGACTGACACCTTCTTTTGGCATAGTAGAGAGTTTAAGAAGGAACATGGTTGGCAATGAAAGGGAGGCACTGCTGAGTGGCTAAGAGGTGCTGTTTCACAGATAAGGTAGTAGGGCCCTAGCTTTCATTGTCATAGGCAAATAATCTGGACTGTATGTCATCACAGGGAGTTCAAGGACGCTTATGTAGTATAGCTCACAGAGAGGATTCTAGAAAAAAATTGGCACATCATCAGTCTCTCCATATAATGTATATACTTTAAACTTTGTAAGCGTTTGTCTGCATTGAAACATTTTTGCAAAGGTGAGGCTAAACATTTTAGATTAGCACACAATTATTTGCTCCACATTCACTGTGTCAATACCGTCATCAAATGGTGCTGCCAGAACTTGATGTTTTTCTTGCAGGTCAGTTCCACTCAGATTTCATTTTTTCCTCATTGCAAATTACTTTTCTTTCCCTTTAATCTAATCTTAACTCCAAAAGTGTTACATAGGAGGAAAATATGATCTGGCTCTTTCTCACCTATTCTTTTTCTGCAGTTTCTCTATAGATCATTTTAGTTTTCTGAGAAACCTTGTACTGCTACTGTTATATCGTGTAGAAATTTGTTTTTTTAAGCAGATCTTTAGGTAGTAGGACAGTCACATCTAAGACATTTGCAGCCTTAAGAAATCTAAGCTGACTGATTTCAGTTACGGCCTTCTAGATACTAGGTCAGCAAGCCTTGAGTGTGCTTTCAGTAACAGATGGCTTAGAAATACATTCACTCCTTCTGTGATATCTGTTTTATTATCTTCAAACTTGAAAGTAATCTGAAGCCTGTCCTGGCAGCCAACAGGGTTTAAGGCAGACACTAGTACTGATTGGGATGCCGACAGTCATGCACATATATACATCTAGAGTACAGTGTATCTAATTTCCTTTCATGACTGTGGGAACAAGAGGAAGGCTGGTACTGATAAGCCAGTTAGCTAAACACATCAGTTTTTGGCCTGTTTTATTTTCATATAATTTTTCATTATGGGTTCATAGGCTAGCTGCCCTTCCAGGCCATTTTAAGCCTAGGCTAGCCAGTGTTCCTTTTTGCGCTCAAAATAACCTATCCCATTTGGTTATAGATTGGCCTTACCCATCCCATAGTCAATAACTTGTATATCACCCCTAATTAGAATAACTGGGATCATACTATAGATAAATTTAGGGGACTCATGCATAGAATAAAGCATTTATGAGCTGCCTCTATCCATTAGTAGTACAGGGAGCAGTCCTGGAGTAAATGTTCTGTCTCCCATACATAGATCTAAGTTGCATGTGAATTTGGACAGGGATGACCTTTGTTTTATTTGGATGGGGAGTTAGTTCCAGAGCAGCGGTATCCTGTGCGAGATAAATCTGTCCTTCCAAACTGTTTTTTTGATGTTGCTGAAGAGGTTTAGATCCCTAGTCCGAGTATTTCTGATGCAGTTGGACTTGCTGATGGCTAGTAACCTCATCACTATTGGGTCAGGGGATGACTTGTATGCTAGACACAGTATTCTATAGACTGTTAAGTGGTGACCTGAGTATAGTGACAGGGCTTTGAGTTAGTCCCTGTAGGACATGCTGTTTAGGTCTTCTATCCTTTTAGTTTTGTATTTCTGTGGGTGTTCCTGTTGTCATATATATCTGGACAGATGCATGCTAAAGGGGGCATTATATTCAGTGACTGGCCAAATGAGAGCTAGGTAAATGGGGGACACTGACATCCCTAGATACAGGCACAATCCCTTTGTTTATAAGCTGTGCAGTGTAGAAGGATTTTCTTACAGCAATGGAGATGTGTTGGTCAAACGTTAGGTCACTGTTCACATAAGTTCCCAGGTCCCAAACAACCAGGTCAACTCTTAGAGGTGTATTGTTAACGTGGTAGCTCCCTGTGGTAGATGACTTCCCAGAGGACACAATAATGCATTTTTTGGCATCCGGTTTCAGTCCATGACTTTGACACCAGTTACTTATTTGGGACAAACCTTCCTGCAGGACTGCTAAGTCATTTGGGGATTCAGTGACTGCCCCTAGATTGCAGTCATCTGCAAACTTAGCCAGAGTCCTCTCTTACATAGAGCAAGAAAGATAAGTGTTTTCATTTTTTGATCCAATTTTAAATTAATTAGTTCCCCTGTCTGTCATACTTGTTGATAAAGTGTGCAGATGACATCCATAACGGATGTCCTAATCACTAGCAGTAAAGAATTCAACAATTTTAACAATTACTTGCCTACAATATTCACCTGGGGGACAATAGATTAAACGTTAATTCTGATACATGTGGAGTTATGTTCTTTGGAAAATCGCATCTAAGATGAAAATCTTGTATATGCAGTTTACATATCACAGTGCTGAAAGAGTATGAAGATTTTGGGATTTTAATCTGTAACAGCTTCAGGTTTAAAGAACAAACTCAGTCAGCTGATAAAGTAAAGCAATGAGTATTGTAGGGCTCATTTTTAAGAATTTTTACCATGCATGCATACACCACCCCAGTAAAACAGTTTGCCACTCATGTCAGACCAGTGTTATATTCTGTTTTTTCTTACAACAAGTGTGACCTGTTGTCTTTGGAAAATGTGCAAAGAAAATTCACTAAAAGAATTATAGCCTATTAGAATTTACTGCTAGACTAAACATTCTTGATAAGACCTGCGGTGGTGGTGCTGCGGTAGTGTTGTCGCCTCACAGTAAGACGCTGTCCGGTTCGATTTTCAGCTAGAGCGTCTTCTGCGTGGAGACATGCATGAATGGGTGTACCTTCGTTGAAGGTTGTGCATCAGGGCTGGTAACTCGGCACGTAAAAACCAACTACCAATCATTAGCGGACTGGAGTTCCGCTGTGGCGACCCCTAACCAGGAATAGCCGAAAGACGCAAACAAACAAACTAAAAATTCTTAATCTGTATTCAGTGAGCTTTAGGCAATTGAGAGAGAGACAGTGTCTGTGTCTGTGTGGCATTCAAAGTTGTATATGATGAAGAGTGTCCGGCATTAAAGAATATGCGCCTTCTTCAAACTAAAATTTCATCTAAGGTTTCCAACTTTCTTTTAAGTTAGGTTTAAAGCTACATCAAAAAAAAAGTTTATTTTACACTTAGTGGTGGGGAAAAGTACATCAGAACAAAAGACAATTGTATGTTGAATGTTAACATCTGATATTTGGGTGCACAACAAATGCTTGTTAGATGTAGTGCAGTAGCTCTTAGCCAAAAACCAGAAATAAGCAAGTTATAACTTGGGATAAATCAAGTCAGCTCTTCGTTAATGGATGTTAGAACAGGTAATTATCTAGCTTATCCTCTTGTGCAGGAAGCCCAACCTGATCAGTGTTTTAAAATTTGTTAGGGTTTCCTCTACAGCCTAAAGATGAAAATGGCACCATATCTCCATATTTTTTCTTTTGGGATTTTTGCACGTTTGGAGTATTTATAGGTTCATAGCATTTTCTAGGCTAACGACCACAAGGGCCTTTTTAAGCCTAGCCATGCATCCCAAATGTAACTTGTACTCTTGATAAGTGCAAGCAGGGGCTTGGGAGGTGAAACATTTACAAGCAGGGGCCTGGGAGATGACCCATTTACAGGCTGCTTATGTCCATTTGGGATGTAGGTGCCAAACAAGAGATGAATTTCCTGTTCCCCATCCAGCTGCCCAAGTTGCACTTGAATTGGGTTAGGGAGGAACTCTGCTTCACATGGATGGCGAGTCTGTTCCAGAGAAGGTGTAGTCTCTGGGATACATAACTGTCTTTACAACAGGTCCTGTTTATATCACAGGCAAGGTTTAAGTCTTTAGAACTGGTAATTCTGGTGCTGTTTCTTTTGCAAATACGCTGGAGGTTCATCAGCATGGGGTCTAGTTTTGGATTATGGTTCTTACTGGGTTTGTACCATCAGAGGATGTTGTTAATAGATAGGAAGAACTTTATTGAAGTTTAAGCACAAAGACCAGATTTTCACATACACTAGTATAGTTCAGTTACTCAGAGTGACATAGTGAATTCACCACTGGCATAAAAGGGAGGGGGGAACAAGCTTTATTTGATGAGGGGCTCTAATAAGGTTGTTCATATCACAGTCCCAATACTCATATTTAAAATCACAGTCCCAATACTCATATTTAAAATAACCAACTTTAAGTTCAGTGCATGCTGTGAGGGACTGAGGTCACTTGGTCTGTAGTCCAGACAGGTTTGATATTTTTTGCTCAGAACTGTCCAATTAAACGGTCATTTTGTGTATTTTCTATTGTGTAATTGAACTAGTCCCTTTGTAGGCTGTATAGAGTAAATCATTCAGGAAAAGCTGCACAGCCTGGTATTGGCTGGCTGGTAATGTCTGGCTAAGTGACTTTCCCACAGTCATGGTGACGGTGGGAATCAAACCCAGAACTGTAGCAAGGCTTAGGTCTAACACCACGTAGTTGTAAACCTGTGCACCAGACTACCAGAAAACTGAGTCATTGATGTTTTTTTGCCACAGCTGACTCAAAGTAATTACAGTTGAGTGCATGTTCATCTGTCAGGTCTGAGAAGGCTAACTCTTAATTTATTGGCAAATGTTCATCTGTTTGCAGTGGATTTGTCTCTGGATGGAATCTCTGCTCACAAATTTGACCTTGTTTTTTCAGAAAACCTGACATCCCGATCCCATACCTGTATTTTGATATGGGTATTGCAGTGCTTTGTGCCAGTTTCATGTCCTTTGGAGTAAAGCGTAGGTGGTTTGCCTTGGGAGCTGCTTTCCAGTTAACAGTCAGTACCTATGCTGCCTACATTGGAGGTTATGTGCGCTATGGTGATTGGCTAAAGGTAGGATCATAATTTTGTTTTATGTTTCATACTGTAGAGGAGTAAGAAAAACATTTTTCACTAAGATGTAAACCAGAGCTGAACCATGAGTCTGACTTGGCTGCATGATTCAAAATTAGATCAGAGCTAAAGTTACAATGCATTATGTTATTGTATTGTTTAACAGCTGTACATTTGCAGCGTGGCATTTATTAACAGTGCTGGCTGAGCAGATGTTTAGCAATAAGTAGTCTTTTTTGACACTTGCTGTTTTAATTGCCCTGAACCTGTGCTTTAAAGCTTCCTTACA
The DNA here is from genome assembly GCF_019279795.1 of Protopterus annectens. Lineage (NCBI taxonomy): Eukaryota > Metazoa > Chordata > Ceratodontiformes > Protopteridae > Protopterus > Protopterus annectens. Next base: position 1,160,601,731 of record NC_056747.1, on the reverse strand, counting down.
TTTAATTCATGTAGTGGAGTAGAAATGGACTGGTGTCAAATGACATACATTTTACTATTGTAATAAATGTTATATTTTGAAAAAGGAACAGCTTAGGCTTATACCAATGTTGAGTGTTATAGCTGGGTGCGATGCTTCTGATTTTAAATTTAATTCAATAAATTTCCTTTAGCCCACATTTTTTATATGAAACTTGACTTGTTTTTGTTGAAAAATTCCAAACAGAATCTCAATGTTTTGAAAGAATCATGTTTACAAAGAAATGTATTTATTGAGTGATTGATATTTGTTTACTGGGAATGTCCGACTGGATAATTTTATCTACTAAGTCCACAAGCACCAGAGGAGAAAGGCAACACAAACCTTGCTGAAAAAAATATATAGATTTTATTGCCACTGTTCCGGCTGGAACACAGAAAGTAGATCCAAAAGCTGTTCAGCACAGAAAATCCAAAACTGTTGAAAGCACAAACGCTATGTCTCCACACCTGCGTTTTCGTTTAGGACACTTCGTCAGATGCACTACAACTCATCCAAAACATCATTCCATTTAAATACACATTCAATTAGTTTAAGCAATTAATTAGTCACACCTAAATCATTCCATTCAAATTCAAGCTTACTAGCCGTACAACATAACAAATGTTAAAAACTCCTTATTTCTATAACAGCAAGTGCAAATTAATCTTCTTCTTTTTTTTTTTTTTTAGGGTCGGTCAGCCGGATCACCTTGTCCGCCCGCCATTTGAATGTGGTGTTTTTTTCTGACGGTTGCCAGCCCGGCCAGCCACCCACCTTCCACAGAAGGCACACACACACACCACACACCACAATTTAGAGTGTCCAATCCACCTGAGCATGTCTTTTGGATGATGGGAGGAAAGCACCACGGAGGAGGAAACCCACGCGACCACAGGGATAAGTGCAAATTAATCTATTTATATTAAATCACTCTACTTATTATACTATTCAAATTTAATAAACCACTTCACAATAAACAACAATAATAATTATTAAAAAGAACATATTAAAAAATATTAAAAGATGTTAAAAATTGTTAAAAAATGTTAAGAAGCTGCCTTCATCTTGCTAAATTTAGTTAACCTCATACCCCCTCTAGTGTTCATTTAGAACTATTGCACAACCAACTAACTTTGACATTCTGAAAGTTTAAATAATTAAATCAATCTAGCTAGATTCCTCATAAGCTGCTTACCTCTAATTATGTTTCTTATTAAGATAAGTAAATCATACTTTGTTAAATATTATCACTACAAAATAAAGAAGGTCAGATAAACAATAACCATATAGGCAAAAAATCAACTAAAAGCTCTTTCATAGGCTTGTCATTTAATTTAAGAAGGACATTCAACTCACGGCTTAGCTGCCCTCAGTTTCAATACTGGGGCAAGGGAAACTATATTGTTGAGGCCTGGTTGATTGTACGATTCCAACTGAAGTTGCCATAGCAATTCTTTATATTCGATGGTATCTTCCCAGGGCCCACCCCGAATGTCCTTCTTAACCACTTCTAAAACATAGAAATAAAACTCTGCTTCCAAACATTTCATTTTGTGTCGAAACAGGGCATTATTAGTACAACCTCTTTTAATGTCATAATAATGCTCATAAATCCGATTTTTCAATTTACGTTCGGATTTACCCACATAAAAAGCTTGACATTTTTTACAAATGCTCAAATAAATAATACCACTTGTATGGCAATTTGCATACTCAGTATGTCCCTACTCTGGATATGGACTGCATCACGGGCATATATATAGGGGCATTGTGGGCAGCTTCCACATTTAAATGTTCCAATTCTGCCCTTTTTACTAATTTTCCCCCTGCCCTTTGTCTCAAAACAATTTTTCAGATTCTTACCCTTCCTATAAGTACATTTCAATGGATTTTCAAAAAGGCAATTCAGATCAGACAACTCCCCAAACTTCTGCCATTCTATTTTAATTAGGTTAAAAATATATTTTGCTTCACCATTATAGTCCATCACAAAATTATTTGAACCATCAAATTCTTCTACTTGTCTCATTTCCTTCATTTGTTCATCCATCCCTAAAATTGGGTGGTATTTTTGTTGTCTACCACACACCACCTCATTTTCCACTTCCATTATTAGGGCCTCGGGTAGCTTCTCTCTAAAAACATAACATGTAATTTCCCACATTCTTCTTTAAAGTCTTTATTTCTAGAAGACATTCTGCTACCCCTCACATACTGCCCCTTTATTATTCCTTTTTTGTGATGGTGTGGATGGGCACTAGTATAAGCTAAATAAGAATTAGAATAATTATCTTTTCTAAAAACCTTTGAAAAGAACTGCCCATCCTCCTTCCCTACATAAATGTCAAGATATTGTAAACATTCTTTATTCTTATTAAAAGTAAAGGAAAGGAAACTGGTGGTACTAGATAAATAATCAAAGAAGGCTGTGAAGTCTGTCTCAGATCCAGTCCATAACAGACATATATTGTCCAGGTAGCGCTTATATAATTTCCAGCACTTTTTAAACCTGGAATTAAGGACGAACTTCTGCTCCCATACATTCAGGATAATATTAGCATAATTGGGTGCACATCGTGCACCCATAGCAACTCCCTGGATCTGTCTGAAAAACTCACCTTCATAATGTATAAAAGTATTGGCTAAAACTAAATCCATCAATGTAAGAATCAACCGAAAATCATTTTGAGAAAATTTTCCATATTCAATCAAGGCTTCCTCGAATAATTCCATACCTTCTTTATGTGGTATAGATGAAAATAAATCTATTATATCTAAGGTTATAAAAATTATATTTTCATCAAATAGCTCTTCTTTCAAGTTCCTTAAGAGGTCCCAGGAATCCTTAACAATACCTGGTCCTTCTTTCAAGATCTCTTTAAGCTTAACATCTAACCATTTTGCAATTGGGGCTGTAACTGACCCTTCAGAGGCCACTATCGGTCTCATGGGTGGATTCAAAACATTTTTATGGACTTTCGCCACTCCAAATATCACAGGTACTTTTGGTCTATCCACTGACAAATATCTGAAAGTACTAACATCAATGGAGCCCTCCAGGAGCAGGTCATTAAGCACCACCCCTACTTTTTGGTTCCCTATGTTTATCTCATTCAGAGAGCACCTACAATATCTATCTTCATTCTCCAATAATTCCAACATTTTTGATTCATAATATATCTGGTCCATCATGACCATACCCCCACCCTTATCTGGTTTTGAAATCCTAATGTTCTTATCACCCATAAGTTGCTGCAATAGCTTATTTTCATCTTTTGTGAGGTTAGGGGCTACCCTTCTATTTGATAGTTCATTTCTAATTTTTTTCTCCATAAAAGTTTCAAAATTTTTTAACTGTTGGTTGATCGGGGGATTATAAATACTTCTTTTCCTTAAGCCATTAACATCAATTCCCAATTGGTTACCCTCATGTTCCTGGTACATAAGCTCAAAATTTTTCTTCCGGATGAACAATTTTAAATCAATCAAAACCTTACTAATATCCGCTTTTTTATTAGGTACAAATTTCAAGCCTTTCATAAAAAGCGAAAAAAAAACAAAAACTTCATTAACTTCCAAGGTACTATAATTATATATGTTATAACCATTCATTTTACAAACTATTCCTTCCTTATTCAACCAACAATTCTGGGGCCCAACACTTGCCCCATCTTCCTTCTCAACTACCACTTCTGATTGTTCCGATTGTAGTTCCTGAACTGGGTACGCTGATTTGCCCCCCCCCCCCTGAAAGTTTTTTTGGAAATTCCTTTGATGGTAGTTCCTGATTCGCTCAGACCTTCTTAGAACTGGAAACTCCTGTTCATCACCTAATACTAAATTATCCTGCCCTTGTTCCATTTCATCAAACACAAGCTCCTGGTTGGAAAAAAAATTAGATTTTTTATTATTATTATTACTATAATTATGAGCACCTCTTGGGTTGGGATAATTTATTTTATGTTTGTATTCCTCTATATCCCTCCCTAACTTTTTACATTTTCTTTCAAAGACATTGGCTAGACTTCTCTCTCTATTTTTCAACATTAACTGATATTTCTTCTGGTTTTCATCCATAGAAAAAAGGAGGTCATTAACAATAGCTTTATTCAATACATCCAGCTTTAAGTTAAGCCCCTCCATCTCCCTTGAATTCTCCTTTACTATAGCTTTTAAAATATCAAGGCCACAATTATTGAAAATATTCAACAATTCATGATGGAAATCAGACCCTGCTTTCACCTTATTGGGGTACTTGCATATCCTTAACCCCTTAGGGACTATATTTAAACTTATACACTCTTTAAGGTAAGCATTCTCTAGTTCCAAATTTTTAAATTTAAACAACATTTCATCAAAGTTATCCATATTTTGTTTAAAAGTACAATTAAATTCAGCATCTTTATTATTAGGCAGTTTTTTTACATTAAAACAATACTGTGCTTTTAGAACAGAATTAAAGTCCATCTGCATGTTATAAATGTCTTTTTGGGCAGTACCTGGTTGTTTACTATTCGATACCACTTCACTAAACGCTCTATCACCTTGAAAGTTCTGCTTTGGTCTCGCTCCGTTTAAGGCATCCGTTCGCTGGTTAGGCGCTAGATTCTGGTCTTCATTTTACAAAGACCTAAAGCAAGAAGGTACTCCTTTACCAAAGTCATTTATATCCAATGTTCCGGACACAAAAACAGGTCTCTCACCAGAAATTCCTTCACCCTCCGACTGGCTGTTGGTCCGCTGCCTACAACGACGCCTCTCCCTCCTTGGGAGAGCTTCCTGGTTTGGCGGAAACGCCGAGGGTGAACTCTGTATGACACTGTTGTCTCTCGCCATAAGTTCAAGAAGCTGGGTTAGCTGAACCGAAAGCTTATCCAATTTGGCATCTGTATCCAGCCTAGAAGCACCTTTGATGGGTGCTGTTGAGCCCTCCTCCACCTCCATAACGAAACCACACAGACAGTCAAAAGGAGGCTAGCACCAAACAAATACTCACTAAGTCCACAAGCACCAGAGGAGAAAGGCAACACAAACCTTGCTGAAAAAAATATATAGATTTTATTGCCACTGTTCCGGCTGGAACACAGAAAGTAGATCCAAAAGCTGTTCAGCACACAAAATCCAAAACTGTTGAAAGCACAAACGCTATGTCTCCACACCTGCGTTTTCGTTTAGGACACTTCTTCAGATGCACTACAACTCATCCAAAACATCATTCCATTTAAATACACATTCAATTAGTTTAAGCAATTAATTAGTCACACCTAAATCATTCCATTCAAATTCAAGCTTACTAGCCTTACAACATAACAAATGTTAAAAACTCCTTATTTCTATAACAGCAAGTGCAAATAAATCTATTTATATTAAATCACTCTACTTATTATACTATTCAAATTTAATAAACCACTTCACAATAAACAACAATAATAATTATTAAAAAGAACATATTAAAAAATATTAAAAGATGTTAAAAATTGTTAAAAAATGTTAAGAAGCTGCCTTCATCTTGCTAAATTTAGTTAACCTCATACCCCCTCTAGTGTTCATTTAGAACTATTGCACAACCAACTAACTGACATTCTGAAAGTTTAAATAATTAAATCAATCTAGCTAGATTCCTCATAAGCTGCTTACCTCTAATTATGTTTCTTATTAAGATAAGTAAATCATACTTTGTTAAATATTATCACTACAAAATAAAGAAGGTCAGATAAACAATACCATATAGGCAAAAAATCAACTAAAAGCTCTTTCATAGGCTTGTCATTTAATTTAAGAAGGACATTCAACTCACGGCTTAGCTGCCCTCAGTTTCAATACTGGGGCAAGGGAAACTATATTGTTGAGGCCTGGTTGATTGTACGATTCCAACTGAAGTTGCCATAGCAATTCTTTATATTCGATGGTATCTTCCCAGGGCCCACCCCGAATGTCCTTCTTAACCACTTCTAAAACATAGAAATAAAATTCTGCTTCCAAACATTTCATTTTGTGTCGAAACAGGGCATTATTAGTACAACCTCTTTTAATGTCATAATAATGCTCATAAATCCGATTTTTCAATTTACGCTCGATTTGCCCACATAAAAAGCTTGACATTTTTTACAAATGCTAAATAAATAATACCACTTGTATGGCAATTTGCATACTCAGTACTCCTAACCAGTATGTCCCTACTCTGGATATGGACTGCATCACGGGCATATATATAGGGGCATTGTGGGCAGCTTCCACATTTAAATGTTCCAATTCTGCCCTTTTACTAATTTCCCCCTGCCCTTTGTCTCAAAACAATTTTTCAGATTCTTACCCTTCCTATAAGTACATTTCAATGGATTTTCAAAAAGGCAATTCAGATCAGACAACTCCCCAAACTTCTGCCATTCTATTTTAATTAGGTTAAAAATATATTTTGCTTCACCATTATAGTCCATCACAAAATTATTTGAACCATCAAATTCTTCTACTTGTCTCATTTCCTTCATTTGTTCATCCATCCCTAAAATTGGGTGGTATTTTTGTTGTCTACCACACACCACCTCATTTTCCACTTCCATTATTAGGGCCTCGGGGTAGCCTCTCTCTAAAAACATAACATGTAATTTCCCACATTCTTCTTTAAAGTCTTTATTTCTAGAAGACATTCTGCTACCCCTCACATACTGCCCCTTTATTATTCCTTTTTTGTGATGGTGTGGATGGGCACTAGTATAAGCTAAATAAGAATTAGAATAATTATCTTTTCTAAAAACCTTTGAAAAGAACTGCCCATCCTCCTTCCCTACATAAATGTCAAGATATTGTAAACATTCTTTATTCTTATTAAAAGTAAAGGAAAGGAAACTGGTGGTACTAGATAAATAATCAAAGAAGGCTGTGAAGTCTGTCTCAGATCCAGTCCATAACAGACATATATTGTCCAGGTAGCGCTTATATAATTTCCAACACTTTTTAAACCTGGAATTAAGGACGAACTTCTGCTCCCATACATTCAGGATAATATTAGCATAAGTGGGTGCACATCGTGCACCCATAGCAACTCCCTGGATCTGTCTGAAAAACTCACCTTCATAATGTATAAAAGTATTGGCTAAAACTAAATCCATCAATGTAAGAATCAACCGAAAATCATTTTGAGAAAATTTTCCATATTCAATCAAGGCTTCCTCGAATAATTCCATACCTTCTTTATGTGGTATAGATGAAAATAAATCTATTATATCTAAGGTTATAAAAATTATATTTTCATCAAATAGCTCCTCTTTCAAGTTCCTTAAGAGGTCCCAGGAATCCTTAACAATACCTGGTCCTTCTTTCAAGATCTCTTTAAGCTTAACATCTAACCATTTTGCAATTGGGGCTGTAACTGACCCTTCAGAGGCCACTATCGGTCTCATGGGTGGATTCAAAACATTTTTATGGACTTTCGCCACTCCAAATATCACAGGTACTTTTGGTCTATCCACTGACAAATATCTGAAAGTACTAACATCAATGGAGCCCTCCAGGAGCAGGTCATTAAGCACCACCCCTACTTTTTGGTTCCCTATGTTTATCTCATTCAGAGAGCACCTACAATATCTATCTTCATTCTCCAATAATTCCAACATTTTTGATTCATAATTTATCTGGTCCATCATGACCATACCCCCACCCTTATCTGGTTTTGAAATCCTAATGTTCTTATCACCCATAAGTTGCTGCAATAGCTTATTTTCATCTTTTGTGAGGTTAGGGGCTACCCTTCTATTTAATAGTTCATTTCTAATTTTTTTCTCCATAAAAGTTTCAAAATTTTTTAACTGTTGGTTGATCGGGGGATTATAAATACTTCTTTTCCTTAAGCCATTAACACCAATTCCCAATTGGTTACCCTCATGTTCCTGGTACATAAGCTCAAAATTTTTCTAAACAATTTTAAATCAATCAAAACCTTACTAATATCCGCTTTTTTATTAGGTACAAATTTCAAGCCTTTCATAAAAAGCGAAAAAAAAACAAAAACTTCATTAACTTCCAAGGTACTATAATTATATATGTTATAACCATTCATTTTACAAACTATTCCTTCCTTATTCAACCAACAATTCTGGGGCCCAACACTTGCCCCATCTTCCTTCTCAACTACCACTTCTGATTGTTCCGATTGTAGTTCCTGAACTCTTATTCTTAGCTTTGGAGAGTGTGATTTCTACCTGTGTGGCTGTGATTACCGGAATTTGGCAATCTTTTGGTATCAAAATGAAGGATGAAAAAGGACCACACCGGATACTCAAAACAGTTCCAGTAAAGGTCTGAAGAAGTTTGCTCATTTTAGTAAACGAAAGCGCTAATTGGAACTGTTTTGAGTATCCGGTGTGGTCCTTTTTCCTACTTCATTTTGTTGCAGTTTGTTTGTTTTTTCTGAGTTTAATCTTTTGGTATTGAGATGGGCACTTTAGGGGGTGAGGGGGGTGAAGTTGGCACTAAATTGATCTGCCAGGATATTGACAATATCCTTGGGATCAGTATATTTAATGCCATTCTGTTGTAGCTCGGAGCAGATCTGAGCATTGCCATTTAGATTCTTGACATAACTATAGAATGAATTGTGGTTGTCTTTGGAATATTTGGCAATTTTATTTTCGTAACTAGCTTTTGAGGATTTTATGAGGGATCTCCGCTTCTTACTGAGGCTGTTAAGGGAGTTTTTGCATCCTGGGATTTTCCTCTTTTCTGCAACAGTTTCTTCCTTCTGTTGTATAGTTTGTTTATGGCAGAGGACCACCAGATTGGCTTCCTTTTTTTTTTTTAATTTTTTTTGAGGAAAGTGTCTTGGTTCTATCTGGGATGGCACGATTCATGCACGAGTGGATGTGCTCATACAGTGCCTTAGTGTAGGATGCTGCAGTCGAACTTTCGGAGCCCGTCTGCATGGGTGTCATGAAGTTTGTCACTTCCGACTTCAGTAGCATGACGTTGGCATTGGAGAAGTTTTTTAAGGAGGTTTCCTTACTGGGGGGTGGGGGTGGCATGTGGATGTCAAAGGTGATTAGCTTGTGGTCAGACCTGACCAATGAGGGGGTGACCACTGGTGTGGATCATCTAATCTCCCATGTTGGTAATGACCAGGTCTAAGATATTGGAGCCCCTGGTGGGACAATGGATTAGTTGATCCAGGGTGCTGGAATTTATGAATTCCAAGAACCATAGGAAAAGGTGTTGGTACCCGAGTAGTTTTCCCAGTTAATGGCAGGGTAGTTGAAATCACCCAGTATTAGGGTGTTTGGTTGTATCTTAATATTTTCCAGTATGTTTAGAAAGGTGTAGTGAGAATCTTGGGGCATGGTGGGGGATCTGTAGCAAGCTACAGTTTGGATTACAGTCTTACCTAGTGTTAGTTGCACCTGTAGAATTTCAGAAGCATTGTGTTGGGCAACTAGCCTAGAGGTGTGAATATCCTTGTTGAATATGGACACTCCTCCACCTTTAGTGTTTCGGTCTTGGTTTTGTAGCCGAAAAGTGTGGTAAGAGTTGTAGCCTGGTATTGCAGGGGTGCTCTCTGGAGCCTTGAACCAGGTCTCAGTTACTGCACAGATATCGATGTTCTCCATTTTTAGGAGTGCCTCGAGAGAGTGCATTTTGAGGTTTAGACTTCTAGCATTGAGTAGCATTACCTTCAGATTTTGCATGCTTGTATCTGTTATGGTGGTGGTTTTATATTTTGAACCTTGCCTAAAAAAGGCACTAGAGGGGTGGCAAGAGCTTTAGCCAGTAACCTGAATCCCAGGGGTGACAGGTGCAGACCATCTCTGGCAAAGCATCATGGTTTGTCGATCATGTCTTCCCAGGCAGACAGACACTGGATCCCCTTTGAATGACACCAGAAGCTTAGCCAATTGTTGAAGTCATTCATTTTGTCCTTATAATGTGGTATCATTCTGGGCGAAGGCAGGATGCTACTCAGGGTTAGGGTCATACCTGCCTGGGCCACATGATCCAAGAGCTCTTCCATGTCTCTTTTCATGTAGTCCAGGGAGGTACAGATATACTGATCCCAAGGATATTGCCACTATCCTGGCAGATCGATTTAGTGCTAACTTCACCCCCCTCTCACCCCCTAAAGGGCCCATCTCAGTACCAAAAGATTGCCAAATTCTGGTAATCACGGCCACACAGGTAGAAACCGCACTCTTCAAAGCTAAGAATACAACATCCATGGGACCAGATGACCTCCCAGGCTGTGTACTACATGAACTACAAAATGAACTGGCACCTCACCTAAGTGTTATGTTTAATTATAGCCTCACCTCAGGCTTCGTGCCCACTGAGTGGCGCACAGCTACAGTTATCCCACGACACAAGGAGGGATCCACCTTGGATCCCGGAACTAAAGCCCCATCAGTCTGACAAGCCTGGTCTGCAAGGGCATGGAACACATTATCATGGAACTTATAAACAAAGACATTGGCAACCTTCAAACACTGGACCCCACCCAGTTTGGGTTTGTGAAGGGCCGATCTTGTCTCCTGAATCTGATTGACTTCTTCAAATCAGTCTCCAGAGCTGTGGACGAGGGTAAGGCAGTCCACACAGCCTATCTGGACCTCTCCAAAGCCTTCGACACCATCCCCCACTCTGGAATCATAGATACACTTACTAAGCTGGGCATAAATCCCTACGTCACTCAATGGGTTGCCATCTGGCTTACTGACAGAACCCAGACTGTAAAAGTAGCCAACTCCAAATCCAGCTCCAGACACGTGACAAGTGGAGTACCTCAGGGTTCAGTCATGAGACCACTCTTGTTTGGTATCTACTTCTCTGAAGTACAAGGACTCTGGCTAACAAAGTTTGCAGATGACTGCAAACTGGGAGCCATTATTGAATCCCCAAATGATGTGGATATTCTACAAAAGGGCCTTACAGAAACAGATGCCTGGTGCCAGAGCCATGGGCTCAAGCTTAAAGCCAAGAAATGTATAGTTATCCACTCTGGAAAAAAAACATGTACCCATGAATTACCACATAGGTGACAGTACATTAAACATCGAAAGTGTGATGAGAGACTTAGAGACACAGGTGGACAGTGGTCTCACTTTCGATAACCACATCACCACAACAGTCAGGAAATCCTTCTATGTGGCACACCTCATCACTAAGGGCTTTTCATCCAGAAAAAAGGAGGTCATTGTCCCACTGTACTCATCCCTCATTAGACCCATTGTAGAGTATAATGCCCCATTTGGTATGTACCTCACAAGACATCTGCAACAGCTGGAAAGGCCACAGAAATACCTCACTAAAAGAATCACAGGCCTAAAGCAGATGCCATATGCTGACCGTCTAAAAAAAACTCCAGCTATACTCTGTGGCATATCGTCTACTCAGAGGCGATCTCTGCTTAACATACAAGGCCATGTCAAACCCTGAGCTGTTGGACATGCTCCACTTAAAGAAATCCCAATCCCTCAGAGCCACACGCTCCAGGGATCTAAACCTTGTCATCACAATGAACAAAACATGCTGGAGGAATAGGTTGAGAGACTCTCCATACTCTGGAATAGACTGCCCATACATGTCAAGCAGAGTGCCTCCTTGGCCCTCTTCAAAAGGAACCTTGATGATTGGATGGGAGATAGGAAATTCACCCCGGGGATCATGTCAGTCGCCCTGCTAGACAGGGTCCAGAGAAGTAAATATTGTGGGAAGAAATATCCAGGGAGTTATTATGGCTAGGCTTGTATAGGCCCTAGGGCCAATAATCATTGGTGTGTGCTAGGCGAATGGCCCGGGAGCCTTTACAAACCTAGCCCATAGGATTACCCTGGCATCGTGCCTCCCGACCTAGTGCCTCTGTCGAGTAGAGCCACTGGAGTGATTCCCGGGGTGAATTTTCTATTTCCCATCCACTCATCAAGATTTCTCTTGAAGATGGCCAGTGAGGTGCTCTGCTTGACATGTATTCGAAGTCTATTTCATAGCATGGGCAGTCTCTGGGTTATGAACCTGTCCCTCCAGCATGTTCTATTGATTGTGGTAATGAGGTTGAGGTCTCTGGAGCGTGTGGTCCGGAGGGATTGGGAGTTCTTTAGATGTAGCATTTCTAACCGAGCTAGGTCAGACATGGCTTTGTAAGTCAAGCAGTGGTGGCCTCCAAGTAGGTGATATGAGACAGAGAATAGTTGGAGTTTTTTGCGTCTGTCCATATAGGACAAGTATTTAAGGCCTAGGGTCCTCTTTGTGAGGTACTTTTGCAGCCTCTCCAGTTGTTGCAGGTGTCTAGTGAGGTACATGCCAAATGGTGCATTGTACTCTATTATTGGCCTAATGAGGGAAGAGGAGAGGGAGACAATGACCTCTTTCTTCCTGAATGCAAAACCCGTAGTAATGAGATGTCACATAGAAGGACTTTCTGACCACAGTGGCAGTGTGGTGGTCAAAAGAGAGGTTGCTGTCAACCTGTGTTCCCAGATCTCTCATAACGCCTTTTGTGTTCAGTGGACTACCGTCGATATGGTAATTCAAGGGAGCCGGGTTTTTCCCAAGGGTGATGATGACACATTATTTGTCATTGAGTTTAAGGCCATGGTTCTAACACCAGTCGTTTGTCTCAGTGAGGCCTTTCTGTAGGGTCAGCATCACTTGGGGAGTTAATAATAGCTCCCAACTTGCAATCTTCTGCGAACTTTGTCAGCCAAAGTCCCTTCTTGTTGGCCTGGACATCAGAGAAGTAGATAACAAACAGAAGAGGACCCTTGACCGAGCCCTTTGGGACTCCACTTGTGACTGGTCGGCAGTCTGACTTGGAGTCAGCTACTTTCACACTGTGGGTTCTATTTGTGAGCCGGTCTGCAACCCACCTAGTGACATAGGGGTTGATGCCCAGCTTAGTGAATTTATCAATAATTCCTGAGTGGAGAATGGTATCAAAGGCCTTGGCCAGATCGAGGTAGGCTGTATGAACTGCCTTGCCTTCATCTACATCTCTGGTGACTGACTCAAAGAAGTTAACCAGGTTGAACAGGCATGATCTACCTTTCACAAAACCAAATTGTTTGGGATCTAGAGTTGGATATTCCATATATCCTTGTTAATTAGGTCCACGATGATGCGCTCCATAGCCTTATATATTAGACTCGTCAGGCTAATGGGGCGAAAATTCCCAGGGTCTGTAGTCAGTCCCCTTTCTGGAGAGGGAAGACTGTAGCAGTGTGCGATTCAGTGGGGACAAAGCCTGAGGTCAGGCTGTGACGGAACAGAGCACAGAGATGTGGTGCCAGTTCACTTTGTAGTTCATGTAGAACACATCCAGTGATATTGTCGGGTCCAGTGGAAGCTGTATTCTTGGCCTGGAATGAAGCAGGTTTAATCTGTGCTGCAGTAATGCTGGGTGCCTGGTATTCCTCCGGTATTGATTGGTCCTTTAATGGGGGGGGGGGTAAGGTTGGCACTGAATCTGTCTGCCAGTATGTTGGTAATATCTGTTGGCTCAGTATAGGAGGTAACCATTGTGCAGTAACTCAGAGCAAACCTGGGTATTGCTGTTGAGATTTTTGATATAACTATAGAAGGCTTTGTAGTTGTTTTTAGTGTCTACCGCAATTCTGCCTTCATAGCTGGCTTTAGAGGTTTTGATGAGGGGTCTCAACATTTTGTTGAGGCTAATAAGGGAGTTTTTCCAGTCTTGGGACTTCGCCTTTTTCTGCAACAGTTTCTTCCTTCTGTTGTAGAGTTTATTAATGGCAGGGAACCAACAGATTGGCTTTCTTTTTTTGGAGTAGAAAGTCTTGGTTTTGTTGGGTATGGCTAGTTCCATGCATTTATGTACGTGTTCGTACAGTGCATTGGTGCATGATTCCTGCAGTCATGCATCTATTTTCCATTGACATGGGTGCCGTGAAGTTAGCCATCTCTGTTTTTAGGAGACAAAGTCAGCTTTGGAGAAGTTTTTCATGGTGGTTACCTTTGCAGGCGGTGTGGGTAAGACGTGGATTTCCATGGTGATTAGTTTGTGGTCGGATCTTACCAAGGAGGAATTGACTATTGTTGTAAAGCAACAGTTGCCCATGTTAGTAATAACCAGGTCAAGGATGTTGCTTCCTGTAGTAGGGGTAAGAATGAACTGGTCCTGGGCATTGGAATTGATGAATTCCAGGAAGCGTTGGGCTAGTGTATTGGTGCATGAGTAGTTTTCCCAGTTGATGACCATGTAAGTTGCTAGAGAATATGTATTGCAGCAGTTAAGAGCACAAGATAGCATTACATAAATTGTGTAAAATTGCACTTTCTTGCTTTGCAGTTTATCAAGGAACTGTAGAGAAGTGTCAACATCTAATTTAGTTTACTGTCCTAGAGTAATAATGTTGGTTATTTGTTTAGCATTTAATAGTAATTTACACTCTCCGAAAATTGTATATTCTGCATTATTGACTATAAAAGAGGGGCCTTGAGCCTCCATCCACTTCAGAAGTAGGTAGGAGTTAAGGGGGTGCTAGATCCCCTTATAAATGGTATTACAGTAAATGCAGTTTGCAGATATTTTTTGAATAAGGATTTGGTTGCATTGGGGATGTATACCTGTTTTCACAGTTCACAATATGCTTTGCCCAGAGAGAAGAATTATACTGCTTGAAGATGGTTTGTGTTGTAACCATGTCTAGGTAGGTAGGCTGTATTTTTCTCATTCATTTCACTGTTCACTGTCTTGTGCAGTATACTGTTGTAATGCAGAAAAAACGTCTTCCACAGACACTGTAAACGGGCTGTATCCATTTGCTGAACACAACGTACATAATTATTACAGATTTTCATAACTCAAACCACCTTTTCTTACCCTCAGGGTATTTCCTCCTCCCCCTTCTCAGCCTCCTTTATGAGCAGCTAAGCTCGCCTTTGTATGACCTGTAGGCAGACAGCTACAGAGACTATGCATTCCACCCAACAACAGGGCAGCAGATGTGGGCATGCTTGCCCACCAAACTCATATGCTTCTGTCCATGTGTCCTCTATTAGTGCATGTCTTGCATCAGGGCCTCACCATTTCTTGTGTTGCTGCGTTTGGATTTGCACTGTCTTCCATCCTTTTGCTTTTACTTGTATACTTCTACTCATGCTTTGGATAATGTTCATAATCTGTTTGGAGTGGTAGGTGCTGCAGATGTTATGCCTATTTTGGAAAAGGGTTATTATTCAGTTTAGTCATGCAAGTTCTTCTAAATAAGCTATTTTCCCCTACCCACCCTTGTTCCTTATTGCTGTAGGTGCCTTCATTGTGGATGCTGTTTGCATTCTTCTTTGTGTACTTGTTCTTTTGTTTTTGTGCATGTTTTTGCTGTGTGTGTGTGTGTGTGTGTGTGTGTGTGTGTGTGTGTGTGTGTGTGTGTGTGTGTGTGTGTGTGTGTGTGTTTACTATACAGAACACCTTAAATGTACTGTACTATTTTCATATTTTTGGCTGAAAAAGGACATCAGCCCAGTTCACTCAGCCGTTTAACACAATGACTGAATAAATAGATTAAATGAAGCTGTTTAGACTTTAATTTTAATTTCAACTTGTATGTTAACCAAAGAAATGTATTGCTTTTTCATGGCTCCTTTGCTGAATCAACCTAGGCTACAAGGGCAAGGCAATTAAAGTGTAGACAGCAGTGTAAGCCATTAGTCAGTTTTCCAGTTTGGGGAGCGTTCTTTAAAAAAAGTGAGCTGTTTGGCCATCATTTGTGTTCGCTACAGAGGGATGCTAACATTTTTTTCGACAGACTATGGGATAGAACAAATGCAGGACACTGCCATTCTAAGCCACTTTAAAGTGGGCACTGAAAGAATTGGAATGATAGCCCATAGTCTTGTTAAGAGGGAGCAGTGTGCATTTCCAGAAGCCCTCACATTGCGAAGTTTGAGAAAATTAGAATATAATGCTAACCATTTATAGTGGTACATGGGGTTTAGTATTGCGTAGAAGATCAGGATATGATTAAAATGTTTTGTAGTTTTTGATCTGTTTTTGTTGTAATTAACACAAAAAATAGCTCTTAATAGCACATTGGCCATGGTCCATCCTTAATATACACTGGGGATACTTTTACAGAATGTCATTATGTCCATCTTATTAGTGATGTCATTGCTTCTTTTTCTGCTGAACACAGCTGCCTTGAGGATAAAATCTGTCTTCCTCATGTGGTAGGAATCCTTCAGACATTTAGCCTATGCAAGCAGATTTATCCTGTGCAAGCAGCTTGATTATGGGGTCTATATTATATTCCCGAAAGCTGACAATGTTGAATCTGACATTCTCGACACGAGAATATCGAACGTTCAGAATCTCGAGCGTGTAAACTGAAATCTCTGTAAGGGGAGATTTTCATTTACTGCAATGTAGTGTGGTCTTGGAGTTGGTATATTTAAGTAGTGGGGGGTGAGGGAGGTGCGGGGGGGCTTGCCCCCCCTGCTTAAACCTGTTGGGATACTTTTTTTTCTTTTTTCTTTTTATAAGGTCAATATGTTTGAAGACATCGACCATATGTTGTTTGATGTTTTCAAACGTCAATCTTATAAATGGGCTGTGTCAGTGGTATTTAGATATCTTCATCTAACCTAGCGGATTTAAAACTTGAGTAGTAACATACTAGCTGAATAGATTCTAGTTTACTTTATTTGTTTAATTTCTGCAAGTGTTTTGAGTTTTTAATGCCATGATGGAAATGGATCCCATTCCTAAGTCAGGGTATGATTAGAGTTCATGAAATTAGTACTGTTTCAGTTTTGGAATTTAGCCCAGATTATTCTTCTCAGCACCCGCAATGCCCCCAGAATTGCTTCCTTCTGAAGTTCATGCACTGTTAAGTGTGTTGGTAACACATTTAAGAACGGTTATAAATTCATTTTTATTCGTACTGTTGCTCCTACTACTGTCACTGAGGTTATTTCCATAAGTAGTTTGTCATGTTTCATTTGCAATTCTTTTGTCTTAATAGAGTATTTTTGCTTGGCTATAGCCAACTGTTTTGCAGAAGTCTGTTCATTTGAGCCATGGAGATAAAATATGTGGCTTGCTGAGGTTGATATTTACCCCAAAGTTTGCATTAGCCTCTAATTTTAAACTTTGCATTAACCTTTAATTTGAATTTGGTGTGTTAATTGTTGCTACATCCCCTAGATGGGAGCATGGTGGGCTTTACCTCTCTTTTGGTTTTGTAAGTTCAACCAAATAGGCTTTAGCAAAATGGATGACATTAATGTAAAACCCATTTCAACTTTGATTCATTTGCTCAGTACTGGCAAGTATTAGTCAGATTATCATGAATCCCTTGCTGCTCAATGCTTGTATTTCTACAGTAATAACTCCTGTACATGGTTTTGTTCCTTCATAATTCTAAACTATTTCATTCATCAATATGATTGCGTAATATGTTTTGGCAGCCCCTTTTGGATAGAGGAGGATTATTTGGCCTCCTAAGTGGGTTAAGACACCTCATTTTCATTCTCATCAGAGAAGAGACATTTTCCTGAGCTCTGTTTTGTTGACCATTAAATTCAAGATTATTTTGTTTCTCTTTAATTTGATAAACAGTGCCTGTTGGAGTTTGCTTTTAGCTGTTTTATCCTGTAGACTTCACCTTTGAGTTATTAAAAATTTGTTGGATGTGGTGTTTCTTGCTTGGCAGGATCTGCTGAGTCTGCTGAAGCAACCAGTAGAGAAGATTTCCTATCTTTGAACAAGTGAAATTAAAGGAACTTCAGGTATTAAGTTTAATACTGTGCATCTGAAATACAGTAATCTTTTTGGTACCTTTCTCCACTGGTTTCTGCAGACTATTAGCGGCCTCCCTTCTTCATTGGTCAGTAACTTCTTTTGCTTGCCTGCATCATTAACCACGGCACCCCACATCATCTCCATGGGAGGTGTCCTTTCACTAATGATAATACCCCAAAATGTCTCTAAATGGTTCTGTTTTGGGGAGCAAGAACCAGCCAGTGGTGAGGCAAGCTGTTATCCTTATAGGCCAGAGGTTTTGCTTCCCTTCTGATAGAAACAGGCTAGTGAAGCAGGATTTTGATGGTGTTGGTGATAGATGTATGTTTCTACATGCTCAACCCAGCCACAATGCTTTGCATAGCCCAGAAGGACTGGCATGCCTACCTGATGTCAAGCTACTGCTGAGCTGACCCTCTCTTAAGTCCTGTGGTGCTAAATGGTGAGACCTCTGTGCAGTCCTTAACAGGGCTGGGTGGGCCACGTTTGGCTTTCCACTGCCATCCCTTTCCATCTTGTTCCTCCAGCTTCTGTTAATTGCTGGGATCACATGGAGACACAGTTGAGGTTTTATCTCATAAATGTCTTAGATATTCCAAGGTCACTGAGTCTTACAACTGTGCTTTTCTTGCCAGAATCCTCATTCATGCTGCATCTTTTCTCTCCAGGATGGCCCTACCGGTCAGACTTAGTGTGTTTGTGGCCACCTAGGTTGCATTTAAAGGAAGATAACGAGTCACAGTACTTTAACATACAAGGTAAATTTATTCAAGATGGCTGGAAGACCTTTGATTATATAAACCTGTTCTTCCAGCATGTTTATATATTTGTTGGTGAAGATTTAGATCTCTGGTTGTAGTATTTCTGGTGATATTGAACTTGGAGATGCAAGAGTTCCAGGACAACAGGGTCTCTAATGGCTTCAGAAATTGCTAAGATCTCCCTTTAAAAGTTTACAAGAGACTGCACAAAGTGATGGAGCTTCCAGCCTCTCTTGGTAGCTCAGGAACTTTATTTTCTAATTGTTTGATATGCTTAGTAACATGCATCACAAAGGAGGTGGTTTACTTGATAGTTGGTCTGAACAATGCTGAGTGTAAGGGAGTGATTTCTTCTTTAGACCACGGTGATATTCCTGAAAACCCTTGTCGCACGTTGATTTAAAAGAGAGTGAGCTGTTGAACCCAAGTTCCTAGGTGCCTGAGTACATTTTCCTTTTGTAGTGATGTACTATCTGCACAGTATGATAAGGGAAGGGGTTGTGTACCAACAGTGATATTATACACTTTATAGCATTTAGTTTGAGACCACTCTTAGTACAACAGTGATTTAACAGAGTTTGTTCCAGAGGATTTGGGTGTCAGAGGGTGACTTATCCCCCAGTTTGCAGTCATTTGTAAACTCATATTAACCAGAGGTCTTGGCTTTCTACTTGAAATCCGAGAAGTAAATGCTGAAAATGAGAGGTCCCAGCTCTGAGTTCTGAGGGACACTGCTCATTTTGATACTTTTTGATGAGGTACCAGCAACTCGCACTGTGGGTTCTGTCTTTTTCATGTTGAGTTTGGTATCCATTTTACCATGTACGGGTATAGCGTTGAAGCATTTTAGCTTCTGTATGATGCCAACGTGGGGAATGGTGTTGATGGCCTTGGCCATCTCAAGATATGTCGTGTACTGCATGGCCTCCATTTTCAGCTCTTTAACATTTATAAGAAGTTTACTAGATTCAGTAGACTGGATCTACCCTTCGAAAGCCAAACTGTTGGCAGTCAAGTGCTATCTGCTGTCAATGCCTTGAATCTGGCAGAATACAGAAATGAGTATTGCTTACAGACATGCGAGTTAGGGGGTGGATAAGCACAGAAGGGAAGGAAATCAGTCTACAGTAAATGTCAACAGGTTTTATAAAAAAAAATTATAATTTGAGAACACATTTTAGAAAACATAAGTTCTTAATGCAAGTGCATGACAGGTGTGCTAGGGGTTTAGAGAATGAAAGTCCTTCGAGCTTTATAAAAGCTGGCTACGTTAAGCTTTGGGTTGCTTCTTTCCTAATTAACATGTTATACTGATAACCACCTTTTGTGTATTCAGGGCTGCTTCAAATAGTCTGTTACAGATTTGGTGGGCACTGGGGATGAGGCCCTGTTGGTGGCAATAAGGTATAGAATTGTAAAAATTGCAAGATGTAGGTGTGGGGATTCCCATTTTCCTGATATTTCCTTTCAGAACCTGATAAAAAGTAAAGTGCTTAATAAAGAAAGGAAAAGTCTGAATTACTTAGGCAAGTGCATTGCTGATATAAAAATTAGGTATTCATCGAGGACCTGGTTGTCTGCAGACTCTGAGGTTGATTACTGGGTTACCAAACACAAAAGGGAATTATTATCTATAGCTTTAGGAAACTGGGACTGAGAGTATTCAGATACTGTAGTATTGTGTGGAAGGGAGTGTTTCTTTGATTGGGGGGGCAGCTAATTTAATAATGTCAACCTGTACTGCCCTGAATTGGATTTTTTTCCCATGACCTGTAGTGTTGTGTATACTGTTATGTTTTGTAATTCCATTATAGGCCATAGCACATACTTGTATCGCTTCATGGTACAAGTGGCTGTAGGTATAACAATGTCTTTAAAGGCTATGAGACCTTATACAAGGTCACTACCATCCCATCACCATAACTTTAAGGTTCAAAACACATTGGTTGATCTGTGGTGTGGGGACATTCTCTTAAAACTGCCTGTAAAACCTCTAAAGGCTATATATTCAGTTTCTTTCCTTTCCTGAAATGAAATAAACTTCTTTACAATTTGGTGTTCATTTTATCATAGTAGTAGATTTTTATTTCCAGTCATTTGGTCATGTCTCAAAAAAAGAGATGTATAGTGAAATGTGTGTGAGTTGTTTTTTAAACCTTTGTATATCCAAATTAAATCTCGTAGAATTCTGTAACAGACCAAAAAGGGCTTCGCTTTCAACAGTCTTTTTGTAAAATAAATGATTTAACTCGTCTCCTAACTCTTCTGGTAAAATATCTGCACTCTTTCTAGTCTAGTAATGTGATATCTGGAGTAATTAAAAAAAAAACACCATACTCAATCAGTCTAAGTATGGATTTATAAATCTCCCCCAAGACCTTAAAGTCTCTGGATGAAATAATTCTTAATAAAACATATAATGTAACATAGTACATTCTAATTACATTGCTTAAATGATCTCTAAGTTCTAAGTGTTCATCCACTATTATACCTAAATCTTCAAATTTCACACATTTACTATTGGTCAAAAGCTTTTGTGTTTTTATCTGTTTGGCTGGGTGTAACCTTATAAAAGTCTTTTATCTTGTTGGTATAAAAGAAGTACAAATTCTGCTCAGAGCTTCCTTGTGCCTGTGGCTACAGAGGCATTTATAATACCAACCTGCTATAAGTATATTTTTGCATTTGCTCTGACTGTTTCAGTGTTATTTAATAACTCTGTGCTGCGTTCATTTATTATCACTGTTTTTCTGCCTGTATTGCTTGATTTAGCTTGTTGATTGCCTTACTTCTGTTCTGATATCCGTGTCCATTTTACTTTTCCCCACCTGCCCAACTGTTGTATTCTTCAAACTTGGTGGCTTTTGAGTTGCCTGCCTCTGCTATAAATTTGATTTTGGGCACTCCTCCCAGTCCTATTGCAGCAGTTTAGTCTACTGGGTACAGTGAGATCATTTGGGAAGGCCCGCCCCCTTATTTTCTAAACCTTGAATTATCTTCTGTTTCCTTCCTTACTACTAACAAAAATACACTTTATTCAGCTCCTTTTATTGTATTTGTGTCTGCTTCTACTTTATTACTTAAGTTTGCTTTTGCTGCTTGTTCTTAAAAGTGCTCATTTACATTTATCTTGCTGCATTTATTATTGCTTCTTAGTAGCCTGATTAAATTGTAATTGATGTTCTACACCTCTTGGTTTTGGTTTAAGGACTTGGGCTTCAGGACGGTTATTTTACATTAAGAAGAAGGTTTGTGGTCTGCACTCTTGTGGGAGGAGAGGATAGCCCCTGCCCTTCTGATCTGGGTATTGCCGGGTGAAGACTTATTGTGCGTTTGTTTCTGAAGATTTGTGGTCTAAACTCTTGTGGCAGGAGAAGATGGCCTACTCATTCCTAAACTGGGAATTGCTGGTTGAAGGTTCATTGTGTCTGTTATTCTGAAGGTGCCTTAGTTCTGGTTTAAGCACTTGGGCTCCAAGCCAGTTATTTTACACTGGGGGAGTTGAAGTCTGGATTCCTGTGGCAGGAGAGTGTGGCCTACACCCTTCTAAGCTGGGAATTGCTGGTGGAGGCTTATTGTGCCGGTTATTCTAAGTGTCTTTATTCTGGTTTAAGCTCTTGGGCTCCAAACCAGTTATTTTACATTAGGACAATTTGTTGTCTAAACTCTTGTGGCAGGAGAGGATAGCCTACACCCTTCTAAGCTGGAAACTGCTGGTTGAAGGACTATTGTGTCTGTTATTCTGAAGTGCCTTAGTTCTGACTTGAGCTCCAAAACTAGTTGTTTTACATTGGGAAGGTTTGTGGTCTAGACTCTTATGGCGGGAGAGTGTGGCCTACACCCTTCTAAGCTGGAACTGCTGGTGAATTGCTGCTTTATTTAACTTTTTTTTTTTTTTTGCTGTTGTAACTGTGATTTTATGCACTTTGAATTTCTAGTACATTTGCATTTTATATCATAGGCCATATTTAGACTTGCTGATTCTAGACTGTTTGGTATCACTTGAGCATTTAAACCATCCCTTTACTGCGATACTGAAAAATCAGAGACATCAGTTGCTTCCACCTAACTATAAGTACCTGTTTTTGCTCTTATGTTGCACTTTAATTTGTATTTGCATAATAAATTGTTGGTTTGAATTGTCTGAACTGTTTTTTGCCACATTTTACTGTATACTGTACTAGTTCAGCTGTAGCATAGCCCAGTTTTTTCTGGGTCTGTTTTGTAACTTCTGAGCATCAAATTCAAGCTATCCTTGTTGGTGAAGGCCCTTCTGCACCCTTGTGGGAGGAGAATGCTGTCTGGGTCTCATCTAATTGGGGGTGATTGGACTAGAGCAAATAGAGAGCGTCCTTATTGGCTAGTTTGAGTTAAGAGTTATTTCTTGTTTTATTTAAGCTCCGCATTTGCTCTTGTGTGTGTAGTGCACCATTGTGCACTGCTGTGTAGCAGTGGTTACTTTATAGATGCAAACGTTTTACTTGTTAAATTTTCCTTTAGCACTTTGCTTGTGGTCTTCCAGAGGTTTTTGTTGTGGCCCTGCTCTACTGTGAGGTGGAACACTAAGCCTAGCCTCAGAGGTACCAGCATACCTCTCACCCACTAGCCATTCCTAAGTGTGACCCCTCTTCCTGCCCATATATATTTACCTAACACTATGGATGGACAATTTCCCAGAGTTTCTTCAGCCAGCTTGGTCAACATGGGCATCCTGAGGTAGTGTAGCAACTGCCTCATGTTCACTGACAACCCTCTACTCCTAGTCCACACAAACTCAACATGTAAGAGATGCAACTATATTAAGAATCTTGAATCCATGCTCTCTCGCACACCAGTTAGTACATAATGACACTGAGCGGGTTGTCAGCATGTATAACTCACCTTCTACTCCACCCAAAAATATATCACACATGCCTACATATGTGGAAGCCTCACCAGAAACCTGCCTAAACACCAGAGACCTCCCAAGCACAAACACAAGCCCACTACACATAATACTTCTTCTACAGAGCACAATACACATAATAGGTCACGCACCAGTGTCTCATCTGTCAAGTCCTTAAGGCAAAACACAAAACCAAATGTATTGGTCATAGGTGATTCCATCGTAAGATGCACAGATGTACCTCTCACCAGGCTGGATGAAGAAAGGGTCATGGTCAGCTGTCTATCAGATGCTAGGATCTGCCATATCACACATGCACTCATCTCTCAACAACAGGTACTGTTATGACTCCGTAATAATCCATGTTGGTGTGAACGACTTGAGATGTACCTTTCTGGACTATATGAAGAGAGACATGACTGAGCTCTTGGATTATGTGGCTCAGCCAGGTATGTCCCTAGCCTTAAGCAGCATTTTACCTTCACCTAGGATGATGCCTCACTACAGACAGAAAATTACTGACTTCAATAATTGGCTTAGTTTCTGGTGTCATTCTAAGGGGATCCAGTATCTGTCAGCCTGGGATGACATGATTGACAGACCTCAATGCTTTGCCAGAGATGATCTTCATCTCCCACCCATGGGATTTCAGCTACTGGCTAAGGCTCTTGCCACCCCCATAGTGCCTTTTCTAGGTGGTGTCTCAAGGGCAAAGTTCCCGATGTCAACTCCATTTAAAACCAACCTCAAGGTTATTCTGCTAAAGCTAGGAGTCTTAACATGAAACTGCACTCACTGGAAGCAGTCCTCACCTTGGAAGACGCAGACATTTGTGCAGTCACGAAGACTTGGTTCAAGGCCATGGAGAGCATCCCAGGCATACCGGGTTACACCTCCTTCCACACGTTCAGACCACAAACGAAAGGCATGAAAACTAAAGGGAGGTGGTGTATCGATATTCATTAAAGATAAATATACCTCCAGATTTATTAAACAATAGGATTCCCTGGAGATACTTCAGCTGCAATTAATTACTGGTAGGACACCTGTTCAAGTCATTGCCAGCTACAGGACCCCCTCCATGAATCAGGACACTCACTCTGCTTGTTTGTATATGCCTGAGTGTGTCATGATACATCCAAACACCATGGTTTTGGGTGACGTTAACTACCTATCCATTGACTGGGGAAATTACTTGTGCTCAAACTCACTTGCCCAAAGGTTCCTTGACTTCATTAACTCCAATGCCATGGACCAGCTGTTTGACACCCCACAAGGGGTGCCATAATCCTGGATCTGGTGCTTAGCAATATGAGGGACCACTGTAGTGAGATCTGACTACAGATCAGTCTCATTTGAAGTAACTATTGCATCTGATCCCCACCTAACAGCAATTAATCTAAAAAACTTCTCCAAAGCAGATTATAACCTCTTTCGGGATGGTATAAGTAGCTTCACTGCACCCCTCCAGATGGAATTGGTAACTATGCAGAGTTCTACATCAAAGCTTTATACAAACGCCTGTATAACTGCATTGACTCTGCCATACCTGATAGGACCAAAACAAGCTCCTCAAGGAAGAACAAACCTACCTGGTGGACAGCTGCCATTAACTGGCTTTAGAACAAGAGGAAAAAGTTGCTATCAAAGAGTAAGAGGGAGCGAGCCCTAAACGGGAAACACTCCCTCCTCAGATGAAATAAAAGAATAAGACTTCTTGTGAAGTCCTCCAAAGCAAACTACAAATCCAAATTGGCTTACTCATCTAAGGACAACCATAAGGTGTTCTTTAGTTACTTTCATAACCTAAAAAGGAAAGACCCAGATTTTTGCCGAACTGGTAGTTAATAATACACCTATACTGAGCCTATGGACATAGCTAACCTGTTGGCCGACAGGCTGTATGAAAACTTCACTCCCCCGTCCCCGCCACATGTACCCAATGACATCCATACCACCTGTCCCCTACCTTGTTTCTCTAAAGAGCAGGTCATAAAGGCCCTCTCTAAGGCCAAAAACACAACATCTATTGGACCTGGTAACATCCCTGGCTCTGTTCTACACGATGGGCTCAAACAAGAATTAGCAACACCACTGAGTACTCTTTTCAGTCATAGTCTAAGCAACGGCTTTGTCCCAGCTGAATGGAAAATGGCCACCATTATTCCCTTACACAAAGGTGGTTCTTCCACTGACCCCAGGAACTATAGACCTATTAGCTTGACTAGCCTTATCTGCAAGGCCATGGAGCAAATCATCATGGACCTTATCAACAAAGGTATAGGTAATCTCCAGTCACTTAACCCTACTCCATTTTGGATTTGTCAAAGGGAGATCATGCCTATTAAACCTGGTGGACTATATTGAGGCAGTCACCAAGGGCCTGGATGAGGGGAAATCTGTGCATACAGCCTATCTAGACTTAGTCAAGGTGTTTGGCACTATCCCCCACTCAGGCATCATTGACAAACTCGCCCAGCTAGGTATCAACCCTTATATCATTAAATGGGCTGCTAACTGGCTCACAGATCGAACACATATAGTCAAAATAGGGGAATCCGCCTCGAACAGCAGACCTATAACCAGTGATGTTCCACAGGGATCAGTCCTGGGACCTCTACTTTTTGGAGTCTATTTCTCCAAAGTACAAGCAAAAACTAAAGGTCTGTGGCTGACACAGTTTGCTGATGACTGCAAACGTGGGGCGGTCATAGAATCTCTAAATGATGTTAACATCTTACAATAGGGTCTCACACAAACAAATGATTGGTGCCAATGTCATGGCCTTAAACTCAGTGCACAAAATGTATTGTCATCCCTTTCGGCAAGCATGATGTTCCTGCTAACTGTCACATCAATAGCAACACCCTAAGTACGCACTCAGTGGTGAGAGACCTGGGCACACAGGTTGACAGCAGTCTTGCCTTTGATCACCATGTCTCCACAGTGGTAAGAAGGGCATTCTATATGTCTCATCTCATAAGTAAGGGCATTGTCTCCAGAAAAAAAGTTATAACCTTCCTGTACTTTTCCCTCATCAGGCCAATAATTGAGTACAGTGGCTCTTTTGTTACGTACGTTTCCAGGCGCCTGCAGCAATTGGAGAACTCACAAAGGTTCCTCACAAGGATAAATCAAGGTCTTCGGCATCTGTCCTATGTGGATCATCTGAAATCACTATCACTTTATTCTGTTTCATACAGACTACTCAGAGGCAATCTCTGCCTTGCATATAAGGCAATATCTGACCCTGCTGTATTGGAAATGCTGCATATCCGCAAGTCAAATGGTACAAGGGTTACTCGCTCTAAAGACCTTAACCTGGTATGTGACATTGGTAGAACCTGCTGGGGGGCAGATTTGTCTCCAAGAGATTACCACACCTTTGGAAAAGGCTCCCACTTCATGACAAACAGAGCACCTCATTGACCCTCTCCAAACGTAAACTGGATGACTGAATGGGTAGCAGTAAATTCACCCCGGGGATTCCAACTGTATCCCTGTTGTACACTGGCGCACTAGGTGCTAATCATGGAAACCAGGGTAGAACTTGGCTAGGCTTGTAAGGGCCCTAGCCATTAGCCTAGTAACTTCCTATGATCCTATTTATTTTAAATTTAAAATGGAATTTAAGGAATATGGGAATCCTGGATTCACTTTACCCAAGTGAAGGATTTTACTTTCATTGATATTAAATTCTTTCCTGTTTGCCCAGTGAATTGGTCTATTCAAGTACATTTGTAGCAGCCATCGATCAGTTAAAGAAGATGAAAACCTTGCTATTTTCACATAGGTTAATTGATTGTTGAAAGGCTAATGACCATGGGGGCCTTTCTAAGCCTAGCAAAGTTTTCCAGAAAGAATGATGTCCTGTATTCAGTTAGGACATTGAGGGTCAAACATTTGTAAGCTACCTCTGTCCAGGGAACATGGGTGCCAGTCCCAGTGTAAATTTCCTATTCTGCATCCACTGGTCTAGGTTGTGCTTAAACTGGGTAATAGACGAGCTCAGCTTTACATGGATGGGAAGCCTGTTCCTTAGGAGGGGGCATCTCTGGGACACATACCTGTTTGTCAGGCATGTTCTGTTTAAGTCACAGACACAAATATAGGTCCTTTAGACTTTGTATTTCTCATACTGTTTAACTTAATGAATATGCAGGAGATTTGTAAGTATGAAGTTTGCAGATGCCTTGTAAGCCCGGCATAGATCACCCCCTCAACAATTTGTAGGAGACTCAGTAGAGGGAAAGGGTTTTAAGACACTCTGCATGAGGCAGGTTTGTTACGCGTTGTATTATTTTTGTAAGGAACCTCTGAGGTTGCTATAGTTGTAACGTACAGTATGCCTGGTCAGGTACACACTGAAGGGAGCATTGTACTCTGGTCTGATAAGGACGGAGTACAGTGGGACAATGACCACTTTGGACCTAAATGCTGTGCCCTTACTTAACATCATCAGCTAGTTTAGCAATCCAGTAATTACTTACCTCTGGAAAAGAATGCATAAAAACATGAAGTAAAACATGGGCCCAGTAGTGAGCATTTTGATCTACTCTTGTGAAGTTATATTCATAATACTTGGAACTCTAGACACAAACCTTAGCAGTCCTACCATGTAACCAGTTTATTATCCATCTAGTAACATGCTGCTCAAATTCCCATTTTAACTCTCTCTAACTGGTATATGTGGCAGTGAATCAAAAACCTTTACTGTACAAAAACAAAAGTCGTGGGTTAATAGCCCTAATGACCCCAGGGGTATTTTTTTAAGTTTATCCATGCCTGCAATAGTGAGAATCAAATTGCGTACCTTGTGTCTTTGAGTTAAGCACCTTAACCATTAAGCCTACCCATTTCTATGTAATGGAACTTTGTTATAAAGGGCTCTGACCACCATTGAATAGAAGCGTATAAGATTTGTTATCAGAGATCTGCCTTAATAAAACCATGCTGATGAATGTTGCAGTATGAACTGTTTCATCATTAAACATAATCTGTAATGGTATTCTCTCAAAACATTTCCCGATCAGACTAGTGAGGCTAATGAGTCTATAACTGACCACCTCAAAACTTTGGCTTTTATGTACAGGAATAATGTTTGCACTTTTCCACTGACCAGACACCTCATTTAATACCGATTGTTGGAAAAGAAAATGTAAACCTTCAGTTAAACTATCCTTAATCGAGAAGGTCAGTATCCTTTATTTACTGCAATTATTTCCTCACATTTTCTGAAATGTAGGGATATTGATTGATTGACAGATCAAAGAAACCTCCACTGCTATCAACTCTCCCCTTTGAGTCATAAGAAATCTTTTCCAAAAAGTCTGCAAAGTAATCTACAGTGGATATAAAAAGTTTACATACCCCTGTTAAAATGCCAGGTTTTTGTGAAATAAAAAAATGAGACCACAATAAATCATTTCAATCCTTTTCCCACCTTTAATGTGACCTAAAACCTGTACAGTTCAGTTGAAAAACAAATCTGTTAGGGGAAAAAATATAAAAAAAATAAAAAAGTGGAATATGCTGGTTGCATGTGTGTACACCCTTAAACTAATACTTTGTTGTGTGTGTACACCCTTAAAGTAATATTTTGTTTGAGCACCTTTTGATTTTAATTACAGCATGCAGTCTTCTTGGGTAGGAGTCTGTCAGCATGGCACATCCTGACCTGACCATATTTGGCCACTCTTCCTTGCAAAAGCACTCCAAATCTGTCAAATTGCTAGGGCATCTGTTGTGCACAGCCCTCTTCAGGTCACCCCACAGATTTTCTATTGGCTTTAGGTCTGGGCTCTGGCTGGGCCATTCCAAAACATTACTTTTCTTCTGGTGAAGCTATTCTTTTGTTAATTTGGATGTATGCTTGGGGTCATTGTCGTGTTGAAAGGTGAAATTCCTCTTCATCTTCAGCTTTCTAGCAGGCGCCTGAAGGTTTTGGGCCAAAGGTGACTGGTATTTGGAACTGTTCATAATTCCCTCCACCTTGACTTAAAGCCCCAGTTCCAGCTGAAGAAGAGCAACCAAAGCATGATACTGCCACTCCCATGCTTCACCGTGGGGTTGGTGTTCTTTTGGTGATGTAAAGTGTTGTTTTTGCACCAAACGTGCCTTTTGGAATTGTGGCCAAAAAGTTCAGCCTTGGTCTCATCAGACCATAGCACATTTTCCCACATGCTTTCTGGAATTCATAAACTCCAATGCCCTAGATCAACTTATCCACACCCCCCACCAGGAGCAACAGTATCCTAGACCTAGTCATTACCAACATGAGTGACCGGTGTTCCACACCTGAAGTCAACTACTCATTGGTCCGATCTGGCCATAAGCTTACCACCCTTTATATCCACATCCCGCTCCCACCCCCCATTAAGGAAACCACAGTAAAAAATTTCTCCAAAGCCAACTTCATGCTTCTTAAGACAGAAGTGGTGAACTTCATGACACCCATGCAGATGGACAGTACAGTTACAACTGCTGAATCCTACACAAATGCACTCTATAAGCACTTACACGAGTGCATGGATCGTGCTATCCCAAACAGAACCAAGACGCTATCCTCCAAAAAAAGGAAGCCAATCTGGTGGTCCCCTGCCATAAATAAACTGTACAACTGAAGGAAGAAACTGTTGCAAAAGAGAGTAAAATCCCATGAGTGGAGGAACTCCCTGGTCAGCCTCAGTAAGAAGCTGAGATCCCTTATAAGATCCTCCAAAGCTAGCTACGAAAACAAAATCACCACTAAATCCAAGGACAACCACAAAGCATTCTATAGCTATGTCAAGAATCACGATGGCAACACCCAGTTCTGCTCTGAGTTACAGCACAGAGGCACGAAAATTACAGAACCAACTGATATTGCCAGCATTCTGGCAGATCGGTTCAGTGCTAACTTTACCCCCCATCTATATAGCCCATATCTATACAGGAAGAATGCAGAGTCCCTGTAATCACAACTACACAGGTAAAAGCTGCACTCTCTAAAGCCAAAAACACAGCATCCATGGGACCCGACAACATCCCAGGCTGCGTTTTACATGAACGTCAGAACGAACTGGCTCCCCACTTAAGCACCATGTTCAATAATAGCCTCGCATCAGGCTTTGTGCCCACTGAATGGCGCACAGCAATGGTTATTCCACTCCACAAAGGGGGAGCCACCACTGATCCCCGGGAACTATCGACCTATTAGCCTGATGAGTCTGGTCTGCAAGGCCATGGAACTCATCATCATGGAACTCATAAACAAAGGCATTGGTAACCTCCAAACTCTGGATCCCACCCACTTTGGGTTTGTGAAAGGCAGATCAAGCCTCCTGAACCTGATCGACTTCTTTGAGGCAGTCACCAAAGCCGTGGATGAGGGTAAGGTGGTTCACGCAGCCTATCTTGACCTCGCCAAGTCTTTCGACACCATCCCCCATTCTGGAATTATAGCTAAACTCACTAAACTAGGTATAAATCCCTACGTCACAAGATGGGTTGCCAACTGGCTCACTGAGGGAACCCACACTGTAAAAGTTGCAGACTCCAAATCTGACCTCAAAGCAGTGATAAGTGGAGTACCACAGGGTTCCGTCCTGGGACCTCTCCTGTTTGGTATCTACTTCTCTGAAGTACAGATTAACACAGAAGGCCTCTGGCTAACGAAGTTCGCAGATGACTGCAAGCTAGGAGCCATAGTCAAGTCCCCAAATGATGTGGACATCCTACACAAGGGCCTCACTGAGACAGATGCCTGGTGTCAGAGCCATGGCCTCAAGCTCAGTGCCAGAAAGTGCAGTGTCATCCCCTTTGGTAAAAACTCTGTACCCATGAATTACCACATAGGCAGCAATCCACTTAACACCGAATGCGTGATAAGAGACCTCGGGACCCAGGTGGACAGTAGTCTCTCCTTTGATAGTCACATCGCCACTGTAGACAGGAAGTCCTTCTACGTGGCACACCTCATCATAAAAGGGTTCTCATCCAGGAAAAAATAGGTCATTGTTCCCCTCTAGTCATCACTCATTAGACCCATTATAGAGTACAACGCCCCTTTTGGAATGTACCTCACAAGACATCTGCAGCAGCTGGAAAGGCCACAGAAGTACATCACAAAGAGGATTACTGGCCTCAAACAAATGCCCTACACTGACCGCCTCAAAAAACTCCAGCTTTACTCCATAGCATATCGCCTACTTCGAGGTAATCTCTGCCTGACATATAAAACTATGTCAAACCCAGAGCTGTTGAGACATGCTACTCCTGAAGAAATCCCAATCCCTCCGAGCTACACGCTCTAGGGACCTAAACCTTGTCACCACAATAAATAGGACATGCTGGAGGGATAGATTCCTGTCCCAGAGACTTCCTATACTCTGGAACAAGCTACCCATCTTTGTCAAGCAAAGTTCTTCATTAGCACTCTTCAAAATCTTGATGAGTGGATGGGAAATAGGAAATACACCCTGGGGATCACTTCTGTGTCTCTGCTGGACAGTGGCACAGGAAAATAACTTTCTTGGGTGGCGTAAGCTATGGAACCTTGCTGGCTAGGCTTACGTAGGCCCTTGGGCCAGTAGCCTAGTACCTACCTATGAACCTATGCTTTTAGGAGACTTGATGTATTGTTTTGCAAATTTTGGCTGGGTCTGGATGTTTTTCTGTGTAAGAAAAGGATTCTGTCTTGCAACCCTATCCCATAGTCCAGACATATGGAGAATATGGGAGATTGTTGTCACATGTAGTACACAACCAGTACTTGCCAGAAATTCCTGCAGCTCCTTCAGTGTTGCTGTATGTCTGTTGGCAGCCTACCTGATCAGTTTTCGTCTTGTCTTTTCATCAATTTTGGAGGGACGTCTAGTTCTTTGAAAAGTCACTATTGTCCCATATTTTCTCCACTTTTTGATGACTGTCTTCACTGCGTTCCATGGTATAGCCAATGCTGTGGAAATTATTTTGTACCCTTCTCCTTTCTGATACCTTTCAACAATGAGATCCCTTTGATGCTTTGTAAGCTCTCTGCGAACCATGGCTTTTGCTGTAGCAGGTGACTGAGTAAATGTCAGGAAAATCCTAGTAGGAGAGCTGAACTTTATTTGGGGTTAATCAGAGTCTCTTTAATTGATGGCAGGTGTGTGCCCAAGAAGACTGAATGCTGTAATTAATTCAAAAGGTGCTTCAACAAAGTATTAGTTTAAGGGTGCGCACACTTAGGCAACCAGCTTATTGTACATTTTTTATATTTTTTCCCCTAATAGATTTGTTTGGTTTTCAATTGAATTGTACAGGTTATAGGTCACATTAAAGGTGGAAAAGTTTTGAAATTATTTATTGTGGACTCATTTTTTATAACACAAAAACCTGGCATTTTAACAGGGGTGTGTAAACTTTTTATATCCGCTGTATTTCCTCTGGTGAAATAATTATTTCGTCCCCTAGACATGTAAATATAGAGAATTATGATAGAGTCTCTGATCATAACCGGCTTATGTATGTGAGACATGGATGCCAAAAAAATCGCTTGATGGAATCTTAGCATCCATGTCGACTAAGGAATAACATTGGCAGCAGGTTTTGAATGTTGCTGTAATTCACTTAAAACATCAGTGGGACACCAGGTTTTGCATTAATATGCATTTTCTGAACAATAAGAAGGGCTGAAACTGTTTTTCTGGCATTTTTGACTAAATTTAATCCTTAGTGATGGCACAAAAATAGGAGGCAAAATACTCCTGGACAGTTGAGAGGCAATAAAGTCCCTAGTGCAAGACAGTTTTTAGCTATCTCAATAGACCTTTTAGCAGTTGTATATATTTCAGCAATAACTGTGGAATTCTCCTTCATTTTATGCCAAAAGTTTTGCATTTCCCCGATCAGGGATGTCAAGATTTTTTGTGGCCTAATAACTGGTACAAAATCAGGTGTGAGCTTTTACGTTAATTATAATGTAATTATCTCATTGGTTATTTACATGTGATTAATTTAATGCATTATTTTCCAGCCTTTAAAAAATAAAAAAAACACTTTACTGACATGATTGTGTGTATTATTTGTGTGATTTAATCAAGTCAAGGATTTTAATTTTTATGTAAAATTAAATATAGGAATAATTGATTAAGTAAAAAGTATGCAGTTTGATTAGGCTGACTCCTCATGTGAAAACCTCCACATTCCTCCCACCAATCACATCAGTCTATCATACACACACACCCTTCTCCACTGGCTGCATACTCACCCCCCCCCCAGACCCAAACTCTCGCACTCCAGACCCTTCCTCTAACCTCACCTCCCACCCCTTACAACTTCTCTCCCTGATAACCCAGGAGTACCAGTCTCACCCTTATCTATCCACTCCCTCTATCTTATGTTACCTCCCCCTCCTAACCCTCAAATCACAACTACTATCATAACCTTTTTTATCTCAAAATTACTCACTGTCTCTTACACTGAACATCTTTCTTTTTACACTAGCTGTCTACCTCTCTCTTCTAAAACTATCATCCTTTCACACAAATTACACAGCTCCCACACCATCCCTGTCCACATCAGTCCACTCACACAATCTCCCCAGCTACTCTGTCATTTGCTCCACTCTGTATAATACAGACTTAATATTACTAAAGAAACCAGTCATCCTCTCCCCAAACCACAGCAATCCTTACAACCACAACTTCAAGTACTTCCAGTACCTAAAAAAGAACCCCCTACCCACCTATTTCCCTGTTCTCGGTGAACTAGTTCTTTGTGTTGACATACATCCCAACCCTGGACCTTTCTCCTCCCTCTCCTAATTCCCCCAACTCCACAAAATCCCTAAACTTCACCACAATTAATCTCCAAAGCATTAGAAACAAAATTCCCCAACTGCATGCATGGCTACATCAACATAAACCAGCCTTTACTGCGATCACTGAAACCTGGCTAAAACCATCCATCAAAGATTCTGAATTTCTACCCCCAGACTATTCTTGCCTTAGATAGACCACATAAAAACAGTGGTGGCATCGCCTTATTATTCCCTAGCTCCTTTACAGTAATTCCATACTCCAAGCCAATCCCCCATTTCTCCACACCAGAGTTGCTAGTAACCTTCCTAAAACTCAACATCAGCAAAACCATTTGCATAATAGTCATATACATTCCCCCAGGCAATAATATTCCCATTCTTGAAGAAATACTAGCCTGGACAACAAGCAACATAAAAAAATTAAACCATCATCTTAGACAACGTCAATATTAACTGTCTAGAAATATCCACTAGAAACCCCTCTGCTGATATTAACCTTCACAAGTATCCTCAGCTAATCTCTGATATTACAAGACCCAATACAAAAGAACATAAAGGCTCCATCTTGGAGGATCTTGGTCTCTGACCCAGAAAAAATTACCACCTCAGGGACTCTCCCAAATAGTGTTAGTGATCACTCTCCAGCAGTCATAATACGTAAGCCCACATCCATACCAAATTTTCACCAATATAGATACACCAGAGATCTTTCCCATTTCACCCCAAACACCTTCAGTAACATCCTGGAAGAAACTAACTAGAGTCCACTAAAATTTCTCCCACTCAACGAAGCTGTAGAATTCTTTAATTCGACATTTCTTAGGATCCTAAATAGTCTTGTCCCACTCTGGTTAAAAAGGATCAAGTCAAAACATGCAATTTGGCTCACAAAGTCCCCAAAGCAAGTAAACTGAGACCAGCGACTGGTGTCAGAACCATGGCCTTAAGCTCAATGCCAAAAAATGTGTCGTCATCCCTTTTGGGAAAAACCCAGTTCCCATGAATTACCATATCAATGGTAGTCCACTGAACACAGAAGGCGTTATGAGAGATCTGGGAACACAGGTCAAAAGCAACCTCTCTTTTGACTGCCACATTGCCACTGTGGTCAGAAAGTCCTGCAATGTGGCACATCTCTTTACTAAGGGTTTTGCATCCAGGAAGAAAGAGATCATTGTCTCCCTCTACTCTTCCCTCATTAGGCCAATCATCGAGTACAATGCTGCATTTGGCATGTACCTCGCTAGACACCTACAACAACTGGAGAGGCTGCAAAAGTACCTCACAAAGAGGATCTTAGGCCTTAAACGCTTGTCCTATATGGACAGACCCAAAAAACTCCAATTATTCTCGGTCTCATATAGCCTACTTCGAGGCGATCTCTGCTTGACTTACACAGCCATGTCTGACCCAGTTCTGTTAGAAATGCTACATCTAAAGAAATCCCAATCCCTCTAAACTACATGCTTCAGAGACCTCAACCTCATTGCCACAATCAACAGAACGTGCTGGAGGGGACAGGTTCATAACACAGAGACTGCCCATGCTATGGAATAGACTTCCCATACATGTCAAATAAAGCACCTCACTGGCCATCTTCAAGAGAAATCTTGATTAATGGATGGGAAATAGAAAATTCACCCCAGGGATCACTCCAGTGTCTCTGCTCGACAGAGACACTGGGAACTAAGGTCGGCTGGCACAATGCCAGGGTAATCTTATGGGCTAGGCTTGTAAAGGCTCCAGTGCAATTAGCCTAGAACACACCGATGAACGTATGAACCTATGTCCTCTAGAGACAAAGTTGGGAAAGCCTGGCAAAAAAACAAAACGTCTAACATCAATCACTGTAAACAATTTCTGCAATCAGGCTAAACCCCTAGTTATCAAAAACAAAAAAGAATACTGCCAGGCTATCCAAGACCAACATAAACTAAACCCCAAGAAATTTTGGGGAGCAATCAACTCCCTACTCCATCCTGGAGCGAACAACAATCCACATCCTAACCCAGAGAAAACACCCTCTGATATAGCCTCCCTCTTCAACACTTACTTCATTGACGTCATAAAAAACTTGCCACCACCTTCTCACCTATTAAGGTCGACTCGCCAGGTACTGCACCTCTGCACTCCCCTACAAATCCTCTACCCTCATTCACACGAATACCCATTCCCACCTCCACTATCTAAAGACTACTTCACAAACTCAAACCCTGTACCAACGCCCTGATAACTTACCCGCAAAATACTTACAACTCTCAGCCTCCTCCATTGCATATCCTATCAGCATCCTCCTAAACAAATCCATTCAGGAATCCTGCATACCCAATATCTGGAGAAAAGCATTTATCCTACCACTTCACAAAGGAGGCAATAACTCTGACATCTCAAATTTCCGTCCCATTGCCATTCTCTCCCCAGTCTCTAAAATTCTAGAGAAATGTATTCATACTCAGCTCCTCAGTCACCTGATACAACACAAAATAATCTCTCCCACTCAACATGGCTTTAGGCTTGGACATAGTACTAACACTGCCCTTATTTCCTTCCTCTACACAGTATACGGAGCACAAGATGCTGGTTTCTTAGCCTCATCATTATTCCCAGGTCTATCAAAGGCATTTGACACTATTTCTCACTCCTTCCTGCTTACTAAACTCACTAATGTTAGGCTATCTCCCCCTACCCTACAATGGTTTACCAACTATCTCAGTAACAGGCAGCAATCTACTAAATGGCTGCACTCTTCCTCCCCTTTCATAACTACAAATACAGGTCTCTCCCAAGGTTCAGTACTGGGACCCCTCTTATTCAGCATGTTTGTCAATAACTTTCATTCCTCACTCATCCACAGTACTGTCATCCAATATGCAGATGACTCAACTATCATCTGCTCTGCTTAATCTGCCCCCGAGCTACAGCATTTCACCCAAAAAGCATTTACTTCCACTGAAACCTGGATGTCCGAGAATCATCTCGCCCTC
Source organism: Protopterus annectens (assembly GCF_019279795.1). Taxonomy (NCBI): domain Eukaryota; kingdom Metazoa; phylum Chordata; order Ceratodontiformes; family Protopteridae; genus Protopterus; species Protopterus annectens. Next base: position 1,160,564,560 of record NC_056747.1, on the reverse strand, counting down.
AACCCCAATAAAACAGAACTTTTAATATTTACCCCCACAAAATCCAGCTCTGTCGACAAGTCACTATTCGCCATTCGCTCCCAAAATAACACCATCATTGAAGTCATCCCCAGCACCAAATTACTAGGTGTCATCATTGATGACAAATTAACGTTTGATCTTCACATCTGCAATAAGATAAAAAAAAATCAAAATCTAGATGCCCTGTATAGGCACAACTATTTTCTTAGTCTCACCGCAGAAAAGACTCTAGCCTCATCCTTCCTGCTTCCAACACTTTTATATGGTGCTCCTGTCCTCACCACTCTACAGTCCTCCTTGAAAACAAAACTAGACTCTTGCTATAACAAAGTCACCAAATTTGCCACAAATGCTAAATATTCTACCCATTACTGTTCCTCTCTGCATCAACTAAATTGGCTAGAATCCCAACACTATTTCACATTCTTAACTTACAGCCCTTAAGCTCATCTACCACCCAGAAACCTGCCCTTTCCTCTCTCTCCCATACTGAGCATGTACCATCCAAACTGGCCCCTTAGGTCCGAAAGCAAAATGATCTGATATTGTTAATCCTCATTCATTCCTTACGTATGGGGTATCTGTTCTGAGCTCGGAACTGAGCCAGCCATTTTCCAAGCTCTCGTCAGCTTCAAATTCTGTAGCTAAACTCTTACCCACAATTCCCTTCTCCCTGTTACCTCAGATTTCGTTTGCCGCGTTGCCATCCGGTCGTGTCAAGCTACTTCTCTTGAGCTAAGTACAGTCAATTGTTGTTTAAGTGCTTTACAAATGACTTTTCTGTCAGAAAAGTTGATATTTTATTGTATCTTCCACTATCGCATCTAGTGTTCATAATTTCCTCAGGTTTTTTCTGTCCTTTACTTACCCTTTTACTGCGAGGTAATTTCTCCTTGCCATCGTTGGTAATCCTTTTCCTTTTCTCTTTCATACCTTCGGGTACTCTCTTGTACCATTGTTGGTACTTTTCTATTTGTTAAAATGGCAGATAAAAAGAGTAGTCCGGGCTTTAAGCGGTGTTCTGATTGTGGACACAAACTGCCTACTTCTGATGCACACTTCTTATGTGTTCATTGTTTGGGAGCTTCCCATTTATCTGTTGACCCACCTTGTACTATTTGTGAGAACTTTTCTAATAGAACTTTGTTAGAAAGGAAAAACAAGCTGATACTGAAGGAACTTCTACAATCTCCCTTTTCAGAGGCTATTTCTGGGTCAGAGGTCTCAACCCCTCCTAAAGCCCATAAGAAAATGGATGTTTCTACTAAGGCTAAATCCTTGCCTTCGTCCCCGGCTGGGGACTCTCACCAACCAAAACCTAAAAGGGCTAAAATTTCAGCTCCAGAGCTCTCTGTCAGCCCCAGTGCTTTAGGTGCCCAGACCTTCGGCACCAAGGCCTTCGGCTCCATTAGTAATTTCGGCTCTGTCCTCTCCTGCAGCCTTCTACATATCGGCACCGAGGGGCTCCTCGGTTCAGACCATTACCACTGTATCAGCACCGACCGTTCAGTCGGCACAGACCTTGACCACGTCTGCTCTGAGATCTTCCTCGGAGCCAAGGCCTTTATTGTTGACTCCAGTTTTGTCTGTTCCAGCCTCGGCACCGACAGCCACTTCGGCACCGATCCCTGGGTCGGTGCAGACAATGACATTGGCACCGATGACTTCTTCGGTGCAGACTACAGTAGTTCATTCTTTTTCGGCACTGTTGTCCTCTGTGTGATCAGATGAGATGGGCACAGAGTCTATCTCTTTTGTGGACAGGCCTGTTTCTCCCTCAGTCTCTGTGAGGTCCACTAGAAGTCTTTCTGAACATGATGTGTTGCATCTTGTGGACCAGGCATTCTTGGCCAGAGGTATTCCACCCCCCAGGAACTATTCTTCCTTGGGAGGTGATCACCCATCTCCAAAGACACCTTCTTATTCTCCTCCTTCATTGCCTTTGAAGTCCATGGATATAGTACAGTCTTCCCCTTCTGCGGTTCCCTTTATGGATCTCACTAAGGAACCGCAGTTGCCTTTGTGGCAGGAAAGTTTTGCTATGACCCAGGATGTCAGCTGTGACATGCATAGCTTGTTGCTCCACAGCCATCCAGGGGCTCCGAGTCGGCAGGCTCAGCCACTTAGGGGAGGAGTACCCCCTGTCCTAGACATACACTCCTCTCCGGGTGGACCAGCCTTCCAACTGATGGAGAAGACTTTCACTGCTGCTGGTCATTCCGGTCTGTCTATACCTCCTCCCTCCTCTAGTACACTGGTTTTACAAGTTGCACCTAGCGGACACCAGGTGCAAGGGCCTCAGGACATATTCCCTCAGGAATCCCCTTTTCCGTTGTCTTCCCCAGCTTCTCCCGCTGGGGAGGTCCACCAGAAAAGTTTGTGTAAGAGGAAGCACATGGACTCCACAGAGGAGTCCCTCACCGAAGACACAGATTTCAATGAGGGGGAAGGATCCCCTCGGTCACCCTCTGAGGTATCCTTTGGCGATATCCTTGAAATTCTGTAATGGAGAGGTGACTGTCAGCCTTCTAATCAGACTCCTGAGGAATCTGTGTTCCTGCAGGCCTTTCACGCCCGACCCCCTACCTCCTGGGTTACTCCACCTGCCGATGAAATTGTCAAGTTATTCGTGCAGCGTGCTTGGAAGGCCCCTGATACTGTTGAAGCTATTCCCCGGAGGCCAGATAAGATCTTGTCCCCTCCTGCTTCAGATCCCCATTGGTCAAAAGGTCTTCCTGTAGATGCTTTGGTGGTGGCGGCCGCAACAAAAAAGGATCTGGCAGAAAAAGAAAGCCAGACTGTCCACCCTCCTAACAGAGAGTCCCGGGCCCTGGACAAAATAGGGAAGCACACCTTTGCTTCAGCGACCTTTGCTATCAGGTCCCTGAATTATATGGCACATTTTACCAGGCTTCAAAGGAATCTGGTTTCTGAGCTCTCTGAAACCTTGGCTGGTGCAGTGTCTGATGAGGTCTGTGACAAAGTGGCCTCTCAGCTGGCCACCATTGAGTCTATATCTAACTCCTCTATGCGATTGATATCTCGCGCATCAGAAGGAGCAGCTAAAGCGGCAGATTCAGCTGCGGTCTTGAGACAACATGCCTGGATGCGCTTGTGCAACTTCACGGAACCTTTTAAGTCTTCCTTTCTTAATGCCCCCATTGAGCCCTCCTCGTTGTTTGGGCCCAAAGTTAAAAGCACACTGGCCAGATGTGAACAAGATGGTAAGACCCTTTCTGCCGTAGGTGTCCATTATTCTTCCCCTCAACATGCTTTCTCCTGAAACCAAAAGAGTGGGAAGATATGGTTCAAGAAATCTCGGGGTCCTTTCCATGACACACAGGCCGAGTTCTCCCCCAGAGACAGAGGGGGAAACTCACAGGGAAGACGCTCCTTTTGGGGCAGAGGGGGACTGCATAACCAGGGTTCCAGGGATTCTTTCCCTGGTCACTCCTACCAGCGCTCCTGAAGAGCGGCCCAACACCTTTCCTCTGAAGGTGGTTGGGGGACGTTTCTCCTTGTACCCTTCTGCCTGGCTAACCATCACCACCGATTCTTGGGTACAAAGGATCATAACCAGAGGTTATCATATCCCCTTCGATCTTTGTCCCGTCCCGTCAAGTCAAAAAATCTTTCCGACGTTCCACCCAGTCAAAGGGAAGAAGCAGCACTAGAGATAGAAAAGCTGCTAAGAAAGAGTCTTCCAAATAGCCCTCCAGACCAGATAGGATCCGGATTCTACTCAAGACTATTTTTGGTGCCAAAGAAAACCTGGGACTGGAGACCAAGTTTGGATCTCAGTATATTGAACAACTAATTCCAATCCTTTTAAAGGAAAAATCCATGGCTCACTCGGTTCTACAGCTGTTGGGTTCCATGGCAGCCTCCATCACCATTGTTCCCCTGGCCAGGTTTCACATGAGGCTTTTACAATGGCTACTGCTCACCCAATGGTATCCTTTTCAGCATCCTCTTTCAGCCATGATTCGAGTAACCCACAGGTGCAAACAGGATTTAAATTGGTGGATGAGACACAATCTCTCACAATGTTCTCGCCCCTTTTCCCCCCAGCAACCCAAGGCCACAGTGACCACAGATGCCTCCCTGATGGGGTGGGGGGGGCTATGTTAGGGACAGACAGTCCAAGGCACTTGGTCCCAACGGGAGGCCCATCTGCATACTAGAGCTGAGGGCGGTGCTTCTGGTGTTGCAAGCATTCCATCCCCTGCTGCCGTCTGGGACAATTGCGATTCAATCAGACAACATGGCGGTGGTCTGGTACATCAACAAACAAGGTGGAACCAAATCTTGCCCCCTTTGTCGAGAGGCCATGAGGATATGGCAATGGGCGATGGCTACCAACCGTTTTCTTCTAGCAATGCACAGGGCATTTCCGCCCTTTCCTCTCTTTCCCCAGTTTCTGAAGAAAGCCCGGCGGTTGAAGAACAAGTTAACCCTCATAGCACCATATTGGCCACGACAGATTTGGTTCCCATTCTTTTGGTTTCGTCTACTAGATCGACCATGGATTCTCCATCCAATCCCGGAGTTGATCTCATACCCACAGAACCTGATTCATCCCAACCTGAACAGCCTGAAGCTAATGGTTTGGCTACTCCAATTCCCTTGATTGCCAGGCAGAATGATCTTTCTTTACCAGTACATGATATTCTCATTGCTTCTCATAAGTCTTCCACTAGAATTACTTATCTGAGCAAGTGGAAAAGATTTACCTGTTGGCTGAAAGATAAACAAGTAGATCCCTTTTCAGCACCAGTGTCGTTAATACTAGACTATCTGGCCGACCTGTTTCAATCGGGTCTGTCGGCCTCTACCATTAGAGTTAATTTGGCTGCAATTTCTAATTTCCATGAGAGTATCCTATGTGTCCCATAAATTGTGCAACACCTTCATAAAAGGTGTGAATCATCTGAAGCCACCTTTTTAGAGAACCTATTCAACCATGGGATTTATCATTTGTTCTACAAGCTCTGACAATGGCACCTTTTGAACCAGCCTGTTCCTTGTTTTTGGTCGCTATTACTTCAGCCAGACGTATTTCTGAACTTCAAGCTTTACGTATCAAGACTCCATACTTGATTTTTCATAGAGATAGTGTCTCTGAGAACTAATCCATCATTTCTGCCTAAAATGATTTCTGAAATGTCCATTAATCAAGCCATTGAATTGCCAGTTTTCTTTCCCAACCATTCAAACAGAGGAGAGTATTGCCTACATACCCTAGATGTACACAGGCAAATCCGTTTTTACTTAAACATGACTAAACCCTTTCGTGAATCTGACCAGTTATTTTTGGCCTTTTCTGGATCTAGATTAGGATCGGCTGTTGCTAAGGTCACATTAGCTAGATGGTTGAAGGACTGTGTGACCTTTATTTACACACAACGTAATATGTCGTTGCCTACTACCATGAAAGCTCATTCAACAAGGTCGGTGGTAACTTCTGCTGCCTTCCATGCCAGAGCTTCTGTACATGACATCTGTGCAGTTGCAACTTGGGCTACACCTCATACCTTCATCAATCATTACAAATTGGGTTTGGCCTCCAGGGGAAGAGCATCTTTCGGTTCTATGGTGCTCAGGAATGTCCTTCCATGAGAGCCGCCCAGGAATAGAGGTAGCTGGGGACTCTGTCCCATGCGTAAGGAATGAACGAGGATTAACAATATCAGATAAAGAAGTTATGTTTTACCATAATGTTCCATCTGTGTTGTTGATCCTCGTTCAGTCATTACGACCCTCCCTCCTTCCCCCTCCTGTGGTTTCTAATGGATCTCACCATCCAGTTCTCTTAGGTTATTTGACCAGAGGTAGCCTTTACCTTCTTTAACTTGCAAACTCAATCTGAGTTAACAGGGAGAGGGGAATTGTGGGTAAGAGTTTAGCTCGAGAGTTTGAAGCTGATGCGAGCTTGGAAAATGTCTGGCTCGGTTCTGAGCTCGGAACCGATACCCCATACGTAATGACTGAACGAGGATCAACAATACAGATGGAACGTTATGGTAAAACATAGCTTCTTTTTACTATCCATAGGGAAACCCAAGCTGTCAGATGGTCAAATGCTGTATTCCTGTAATGTCTCTAAGGCATGGAATAAGCTCCCTCCAACACACACAACAATCAACAACCTGGCCTCCTTTAAAAAAATCCCTGAAACTGCATCTATCCTCAGAATGGTTATACTCCTCCCCAACACACAACCCCAACTCCGTATTTCTCCTCCCAGTGCTATACCTCTAACTGTCACATCATTTCCCTCACTCTGCCTACTTAAGGCTTCCTCTGTCACTTTAACCTGGATTTTCACCCTTCTGCCCTTCTGTCTCCTACTGTGCTTACATTGTACAATCTCCTCACAGCTATGTACCTGCAGATATATTACTGTCATGTGTTTACTTGAATACACTCCATGCACCATTGTAAACATCATTCACTAGCATGTCACTGACATATATGCCATTTATTACTTCTATATGTCAAAGATTGCGTTTTTTTAAACTGTTCCTTCTATTACCAGTCTCATTCAATATAATTGTACTATATGATTTTTTTTCTGTTTATGTGATTATTTTTTTTTCTGTTTGTTTATGTGATTATTTCTTCTTTGTATGTAACTTTGTGGAGCTTTTCTCCTCGAGCCTCTACTGAAAATGGGCTCATTTCAGGCCCAGTGGACTTTCCCAGTTAACAAATGCAATAAATAAATAAATAAATAAAAAGTACCAAACAGAGCACATGATTTTTTTAATTAAGTACAACATTTTTGTTTTATAAGTAAATTGAATGTCATCTATGCTAAAATCTTCCCACCACTAGTAGCTTCCCTTCCCCAGCTGCAGACATCGGAATTATCACCACTAAACATGACCCACGGGATATGTTTTGGTTCCGTTTGTCTCTGTTCACAGGAACTCTCTTGTTTTGATTTCATTTAAATCGTGGCTTCTGTCTCATAGATCTACAAGTATTCCTCTCATCTGCTGAATGTCTGTGGTTTCCTTTGTATGTACTGTTAAGTGTGTGTCATTAAGAAGCTTTTCTTTTTTAAAATATAACTACTGGGTATACATACTTTTTTAAAGAAGTATTAGCCATTTATCTTATCAAGGAATCCATTAAAAAACAGGCGTTGGGTATATTATTGTCTTAATCCACTGAGAGCTGCTTGTGTGGGCCACACATATCTATTGATGAAAACCCCATCCAGTCAGTTTCTTGCAATCCATTTTTGCAAGGAATTGATAAAAATCAGTGTAGGTCGCGGTGGTGCAGTGGTTAGCGTTGTCACCTCAGAGCAAGAAGTTCTCCTGTTTGATTCTTGGCTGGAGCGCCTTCTGTGTGGAGTCTGCATGTCCTCCCCGTGATCGAGTAAATTTAAAGACATGCAGGTAGGTGCGAACATGTGTGTGCCTTCTTTGAAGGTTGGGCGCCGGACTGGCAACTCGACACTGTAAAAATTCACTGCCAATCATTAGCGGAGTTCCGCTGTGGCAGCCCATAACCGGGAAAAGTCAAAATACAGTTTACTGTTCAAGTAAACAAAGTTTACTATCAAAGTAGGCAGTATCAGTTGACAGTATACAATGCTGGACTTTCCTCTTCTGGCCAAGATGGAACATATCCCTAAAAATAATTCAAAAACAATGAGTAAAAAGGTCACACTGTGGCCGTGCATGTTTCTCCCTTGTTATGGCATCATCAGCACAGCATAAAAGGAATGTTTGACTTTTGGAAACAGAGGGTTGTCGTACTCAAATGATATCCCTAAACATTAGGGCATCTACAAAATATCCCGTGACCTGTGGTGGTGGTGCTGCGGTAGTGTTGTCGCCTCACAGTAAGACACTGTCCGGTTCGATTCCCAGCTAGAGCGTCTTCTGCGTGGAGACATGCGTGAATGGGCGTACCTTCGTTGAAGGTTGTGCGTCAGGGCTGGTAACTTGGCACGTAAAAATCAACTACCAGTCATTAGTGGATCAGAGTTCCACTGTGGCGACACCTAACCGGGAAAAGCCAAAAGACTCAGCAACATAGGTTCATAGGTTCATACTAGGCTATCTGCCCAAGGGCATTTATAAGCCTAGCCCATAGTTATGTGGCTTTCGCCACCCCTTTAGTTTGAATAAAACTATGCCTATTATTTTGCTGTGCCTCTGTCAAGCAGTGACACTGAAGTAATCCCTGGGGTATATCTGTGATCTCCCATCCATTGGTCAAGATTCCTCTTGAACAAGGCCAGCGAGGTGCTCTGCCTCACATGTACCGGGATTTTGTTCCACAGCATTGGGAGTCTCTGGGTGATGAATTTGTCCCTCCAGCACGTTCTATTAATAACCGTGTCAAGGTTTAAGTCTCCCGCCCTTGTGGTTCTGAGGGATCTAGATTTTTTGAGGTGAAGCATATTCATCAAATCTGGGTTTGACATGGCCTTATATGTCAGGCACAGGTCACCTCTGAGCAAGCGGTATGAGACTGAATAGAGCTGGAGTTCTTTCAGTCGGGCAGCATAAGACATATTTTTGAGACCCTTTATCCTTTTGGTGAGGAACTTTTGGGGCCTTTCCAGCTGCTGCAGGTGTCGGGTCAGATGCATTCCGAATGGGGCATTGTACTCAATCATAGGTCTAATGAGTGATGAGTACAGGGGGACGATGACCTCCCTTGATCTAGATGTGAATCCCTTCATGATCAGGTGGGCAATGTAGAAGGTTTTCCTAACTACTTTAGCAACATGAGTGTAGCAACATGAGTGTCAAACGAAAGGCTACTGTCAACCTGGGTCCCCAGATCCCTGATGACTTTGTCTGTGCTCAGTGGATTGCCACCTATATGGTAGCTAGGGGTAACCTTGTTTTTCCCGAAGGGTATGACTATGCATTTCTTGGCGTTTAACTTTAGGCCATGGCTCTGGCACCACTTATCCGTTTCTGTGAGGCCCTTCTGAAGGATATCTGTGTCAGATGTGTTTTCAACTATGGCGCCCAGTTTGCAGTCATCTGCAAACTTTGTCAGCCATAACCCTCCTGTGTTTGCTTGTACTTCAGAAAAGTACAAGTATCTACAAAATATCCCAATTAACAAACTAAAACAATGAGTAAAAAGGTCAGTTTGATTGTACGTTCTTATGTTTTGGGTGGTTTTATGATGAAGACATTGATATTACTTTTCAGGAGTTGTTTTGGTATAATATAGAAATGCATTACAGGCGTTTTCAGACAATTTAACTTTTTTAACCAGCTTTTATGATTATGTAATGTAAATCACTATGTTGAATTTTGCAGGTGCGCATGTATTCCAGGACATTTGCCATCATAGGCGGGTTTCTGATCCTTGCTAGTGGTGCTGGAGAGATCTACCGTCAGAAGCCCAGAACGAGGTTGCTTCAGTCTGTTGGGCAGATTTTCGTGGGCATCTATCTGATATGTGTGGTATGTACTCTTTTCTTGCTGTGTATTATGTAGCTTGTTTTAACAGCCTCATAGGTATGCATACTAGACAAATGATTTTTGAAATATGTATGTATGGTGTGGTGGGTGGTTGGAGTTGTGGCTATGATTACTTATAGCATGCAGACATAACTTGTTTATATCCGTTATTTTCAGTAATGTGAAACATTGCTTTCAATTGCCTACATTTTGAATACCAGCAACTAAAGCAGAAAGCACACCACTACTTCCATCCATGTTTACATGATACATGCTTGTAGCAGTAACCCTGTTTCTGTGTTAGCTGGTTTCACTGTTGTTTTTTTTTTTATCACTTTTGCACAAATTTGAAAAGTAGGAAGTAAACAGATGGGACAGAAATAATAGACTTCTGTGTTGGTTTTTATCAGTGATTTTTTTTTCCTCTGCAAGTGCGGTTATTTTTTCATTAAGTAAATGGCAATCCTGCAACAAGGCTAGCCACCTGGCATTGTAAACCTTGGCTCTAGATGCTTGTTGCTCTTGAATTGATACCCCGACCCCATGTGCAAAAATGGGATAAAGGGATGGATGGATATATATGGCAATCCAAAGAAATATTTAATGCAAATAATCTGTTTGTGTAGTATCTGAGACTGTGTAGGTCCCATAGGAACAGTGCTATATACCCTTGTTAACAAATTCAAAATTGAAGTAAAATGAATTGTAACTGAGATTTACAATTTTCAGGAAGAATCACCAAAGGAGTCGGAATCACCCCGCCACCATATGCCATGAGCAGCTCTAGCTGTGGTGTGAAACTGTTAATAGGCATGCATTCCACTCAGAAAGAGTCCCAGCAAGGAATATTTAAAGAGATGGGATGAAAGCTATTTTTTTCTTTCTTTGTTTTTTTTGCTGTAATATGCTGGAGCATTGACTGCAGATCACACAATTTCAGAGTTTCTCTTTAAATTTAATTAGTATTCCGTGTTAGAGTATTGCTTGGGGGAGCATCTTTTGCCATCTTGTGGCCAAGTACAGAAACTGCATTCAAGCTGTTAATCTAACCCAGAGTAGTAGTTCTCAGTTAAACATCAGTCACTTCATGCAGGTCACTGTCGGACATCATGTCTTCACAAGCGTCTCTTTACTTGAGGTGAACCTCAAGCAAATGCTGAACCTTATCGTGTATGCATTGCACATAGTTGTCCAGGTGCTGTTGCGCAGACTGACATGCCGCAGTAGCAGCATTTTTGTAAATAAGTACATAAGTACTCAGTGCAGATACACTTGTATGTCCACCCAGTCACTCCTCTTGGGGGTTAGATTTACAGGAATCACCTCAGTGTTCCACTGAAATGTTAACTGAACGTTCCCTATCATTTGTCATACCCAGTCTTTGAACTCTCGAGTTTCTTTAGTTGAATTTAACTATTATCAACGTACCACATGCTAGTGAGGCTTTGGAAGCATGGGAAAGGACAGTAAGAAAAGTATTTTTTCAAAACTGTGTACATGTAATCTACTGTATTTTCCCTTTAAGGAAATACAGCGAAGAAATGAGAGGAATATGTTGGGCAGTGTTTTAAGTTGACAGTGGTTGCTGACATCATACAGTGCTGAGACGTGAGTATAAAATGAAGGGCAACACTCTGTTGGCAAGTTCTGCATGCACAAGTAGTGCAGTCTTCATTTACAGTACTTGCTCTTCAATTACCACTACATTCCATCAGAGTTCACCAGAGTTCATTTCCTATAACAGGTAACAGGTCTACTTCAAAATTTCGAAGTTTCAAAACTTTGAATTTCTTATGATCGAGATCATAAGATCAAAGTTTTGAAAATTTGAACCGTTTAAATAGAGATTGTTGATTGCTGTTCAGTGTGGAACGATATATTTACTGTTTTCCTCACTGTAGTGCAATCTCTGCGTTGGTATATTTAATTAGCAGGTGGTATAGGCGGTGCAGGGGTTTGCCCTTTGCAAAAATGTAAAAAAAAGATTTTTTTTGGTTCTATTTTTTTTATTTACGTTTCGACCATAAGAGATGTGAAGTTTTGAAACTTCGAAATTTAGAAGTAGACTCTAGACAACACACAGCATACACTTGAAAAGTGTTAATTTTTTTTGTTTTTCATATGGACACTGGTGTGATATTTATTATTCATGCTTTGTGCAAAGTTCTGCTCCTTTTTTATTGTTAATGTTCATAGCATATGTCATCTGTTTGCTGCCCAAATTCTGTGAGATATGGTTTTATTTTAGGACTTGGTCCTTAACTTGTGCATACACATTATCAGAAAATGTGCATGTCCAGTGATGATGCCATCTATGCATATTCTTTGATTTGTACAGTGTATTTAGTAAATATGCCTCGTATGTGCTTGTGATGCAAATCTCTTCTGTAATGCAGGTGATGTGTTTCTGGTCTCACACATTTATGGAATGTTTGTGTACTGTATTGTGGCTGTGTCTGTGTGTGTCTGTGTGTGTATTTTGTACTCCTTGTTTTGTACATATTAAGGGTTTAAGGAATTTTTCTGTTTTCCTCACTGTAGTGTGACCATAGAGTTTGTCAGTACAAGTTGCAGGGGAGTGTGTTATGGGCTTGTCCCCCCTCCCGCTTGCAAAAAAAGATTGATCTTTTTGTGTTTTGTTGGAGAATGCTGCTGTTTTGAGTAGTCGGAAGATTATTTTACAGGTGAATTTGTGTGCCATTGATGTGTTCATTTAGTTGCTGATAGTATTTAGTATATTCTTGTGTGTGTGGTGCGTGTGTGTGTGTGTGGTGTGTCAGAGAGACAAAGAGTAAGTGTTTGAGAGAGATGCAGACACACACACACACACACACACACACACACACACACACACACACACACACACATGCAGACACACACACATACACACACCAAAAACAGCAGTTGCAAGTGTCTCAGAGGTGTATGGAGTGACTAGATGTATAAAAAGAAAAAAACAAAACAAAAAAACAAACAAATCTCTAGCACCACATATCTTCAGTAGGCAATTTATTAATCCTAGCAGAAACAACGTATCATAATTTCACCTAATTAATGACCTTAGCATTAATCAGTGCGTAGTATATAGAGTATCCAGTTCGAGATTTAGGAACTTATTTGGACAGTGTCTTAATGTTTGACCAATGTGCTTCCATTGTTGTAAGAAAGTCCTTCTGTATTGCACAGCTTATAAACAAAGGGATTGTGCCTAGTTCTAGGGATGTTATTGTCCCCATTTACTCATCCCTAATTAAGACAGTTGTTAAATATAATGCCCCCTTTGGCATTTATGTTTCCAGATAAATGCAACAACTGGAATGCCTGCAGAGATACCTTACTAAAAGTATACAAGGCCTAAACAACATGTCCAGCATGGACCGACTCAAGCCCTATTGCTATACTCTGTATCCTGCAGACTTCTAAGAGGTGACCTTTATCTGGTGTACAAGGCATCCTCCGACCCATTACTAATGTATTTACTGCACATCAGCAAGTGAAATGACATTCCACCTATCTGGACCACTTCAAATCTATCAAGATTCAACCCTTAGCCCTGAACCATAGATTGGAAGAACTACTTGTGTCATAAAATGCCCAGAGATTCGTATTAACCAACATGAGTACCCACTGCAGCATCCCTACAGTGTCATCCTCCCTGGTAAGATCCAGCCACAAAGCAGTCACTTTCAAAGCCACCATCTTCCCCAACCCCCCAATATAGGGTTAAACAGAGAACTTTTCTAAAGCTGATTACAACCTTGTGTGGAAAGGTGTAAACCGCTTCACAGCCCCCTCCCCTCCGTAGGAACTGGCACAAATGTCCAAACCTACACCAAAGTACTAATACAAGCATTTATATAGCTGCATGGAATTAGGAATACCCGACAGCTCAAAGTCATCTTCCTCAAGGAAGAGTAAACCTGTGTGGTGAGACATCTGCAATAAATACACTCTATAATAAAAGGAAAAAGTTGCTGTCCAGGACCAAGAAGGAGCAGATTCCTAATTAATTGGAAGCAGTCTCTCCTTAGACTGAAAAAGCAAGTAAGAGCACTAGTGAAATCCTCCATAGCAAACTGTCCACATCTGCTAAAGACAATCATAAGGTCTTCTTCACATGCAGTATGTCCACAATCTCAAAAAAAGCACTCAGATCTGGTGGTCAAAGACACCACTTACACAAATGCCATAGATGTAGCCTGCTGGCAGACAGGTTCAGCATAAACTTCACCTCTCTGTCTTCCCCATCAGTAAATCGGGACATTCTCAGGACCTACCCCCCCTCCCCTTATTCCTAGGGACAAGTCATCACTGCCCTCTTAAAGGCAAAAAATACAGCCTTCATGGGGTTTGATCATCTCAGGCTGCATCCTACGTGAACTCGGGCAGGAACTTGCAGCACCATTAGACACCCTATTCAACCAAAGCCTGACTACCAGCTTCGTCCCATCCGAGTAGAGGACAGCCACTGTCATCTCTTTGCACAAGGGTGGAGTGTCCACCGATCCAAGAAATTATAGACCCATAAGCCTAACTAGCCTGATCTGCAAGGCTATTGAACAGATTATCAATGGACCTCATTAACAAGGACATTGGCAACCTCCAAATACTCGATCCCACACAGTTTGGTTTCGTCAATGGGAGGTCATGCCTTTTAAACTTGGTTGATTTCTTTGAGACAGTCACCAAAGCCATGAACGAGGGGAAGATGATGCACACTGTCTACCTTGACCTGGCCAAAGCCTTCGATACTATTCCCCAGTGGGGTATAATAGATAAACTCTCTCAACCTGGCATCAATCCATATGTTACCAGATGGGTAGCAAATTGGTTCACTGATATAACCCACCTAGTCAAACTAGGGGAATCCACCTCAAGCAGTAGACCCATAAAGAGCGGCATACCCCAGGGATCGGTCTTGGGGCCTCTGTTGTTTGGGATATACTTTTCTGTGGTGCAGGCCAAAACTAGTGAACTATGGCTGACCAAGTTTGCAGATGACTGCAAGCTGGGTACTGTCCTCAGTTCCCCTGGTCATGTGGACATTCTCCAAGAGGGTCTCGCCCAAACAAATGACTGGTGCCAGAAACATGGCCTCAAACTGAATGTCAAAAAATGCATCATCATCCCCTTTGGGAAGAGTAACATCCCCACAAATTACCACATTGATAACAAGGTCCTAAGCATGCAATCAGTCATGAGGGGATTTGGGCACCCAGGTTGATAGCAACCTGACTTTTGACCACCACAAAGCCTCCATTCTACGGAAGGCTTTCTACATAGCCCACCTCATTAGGAGGAGTATCTCATCCAGGGACAAGGAGGTCATAACATCCCTGTGTTCTTCTCTTGTAAGACCCATTATTGAGTACATTGCCCCTTTCGGCATGTACCTCACAAAGCACATGCAGCAGCTGGAGAGACCACAGAGGCTCCTCACCAGGAGAATCCAGGGCCTCAAACATTTACCCTACACAGATAGGCTAAAAGCCCTGTCCCTTTACTCTGTCTCATACAGACTCCTCCGAGGTGACCACTGCCTGGCATACAAAGCAGTCTCAGACCCTGCCTTGATGGGACTGCTGCATATCCGCAAGTCAAGTTCCACTAGAGTAAAATGCATGGGCGACCTCATCCTGGTCTGTGACATCAATAGGACTTGTTGGCAGGACAGATTTGTGTCCCAGAGAATCCCCCTTCTGTGGAATAGA
The DNA here is from genome assembly GCF_019279795.1 of Protopterus annectens. Classification (NCBI taxonomy): domain Eukaryota; kingdom Metazoa; phylum Chordata; order Ceratodontiformes; family Protopteridae; genus Protopterus; species Protopterus annectens. The sequence continues at coordinate 1,160,549,382 of NC_056747.1, read as the reverse complement.
CTCCCTGTCTACCTCAAGCAGAGTACCTCATTATCCCTTTTTAAATGCAATCTGGATAACTGGATGGAGACCGGAAAATACACCCCTGGGATTCCACCTTTGCCCTTGCTAGACAGGGGCATCGGGTGCTGACTTGTCGGGACATGGGCTAAATTCTTAGCTAGGCTTGTAAGGGCTTCAGGGCCAGTAACCTAGTAACTTCCTATGATCCTATGACATCAGAAATACTTTGTCTAGGGATATAAACCTCTACTGCAACATCAGTGGAATAGTTTGGAGGGACAAGCATCTCTCCCAGAAGATACTGTGCTCTGGAACAGACTTCTCAACCACACAAAACTAAAGTTCATCCTTGTTCATATTCAATCGCAGCTTAGATCTGTGGATGGGAAATGGAACATTTTCCCGAGGACTCTTCCTGAACTACTAATGGACAAAGGCAGCTTCTACATTTTCCCCAGGGCTATCCCTGTACTACCAATGGACAGAGGCAGCTTTTCCATTTTCCCCAGGACTACTCCTGTGCTCTTAATGGACAGAGGCAGCTTCTAAATTCTTTATCCCATCCATGGGTCGCCTCAAATTATCTATGGTATGATCCCAGTTATTCTTAAAAGGGATAGGTTAACTTGAACACAAAAAGGTAAAATGGCTTGTAAGGGCAGCTAGCCTAGTAGTTACCTATGAACCTATGTATGCTCGTAGCGCATCATGTGGTTCTTGTAATTCCTCTCCTCCTCATCATGTCTGACACATCTGTCACTTTCTAGCTGTTCTTTGCTGTGCATCATGAGTTGCTGGAAGAAAAATGGTCTGGCCGCCTTGTTTTTCTGCTGTTTAACACTGATTTTGATTGAATGTGTGCAAATATAACTTTTTCCTGTAATCCTTTGCTCATTTTTAGTTATGAGTTGTAGTTTTCTTTTCACTTTCTTGTCAGAAAGCTGTCTGTTGACACTCACTGTGCTTTTGTTCATAGGTCCTTTATCCTTGTGATCCCCAAAACCATGTTAAAAAAATGCTGTCTGTCTTTCTATCTCTCAATACGCTGGCAGCTCTAAACATGTACACAGATCTAATAACCTGTCACATCTCCAACAAATAATACAAGAGGCATTCTCCTCCACTGAGACTTGGCTCACAAATGTCAATATTTTAAACCATAATAAAAAGCAGCTACTCCTTTTCACCTCCAAAACAGTCAGAATAATGTAATAATGACAAACTCAAATTCAATTTTCACATTTCCAATAATATAAAACAGACTCCACAAAGTAGGAATGGTATACAGGTAAAAAGACTCTGTAAGAACAGCTACCGGAGCCACCCTTGCACTCTGCTGCTATCCTGTCTGCTGTAGGAACTCCAGGGCCACCCTTGCACTGTGCTCCTATCCGCTCTGTCATAGGAGTTCCAGTTCTCACTAACTTACAAACTTCCATAAAGGCAAAAATTGAAATGTGCTATAAAAAAAATGTGCAAACTTCGCAACAAATGCCTCCCACCTCACACACCACTGCTTACCACATAAAAATCTAATGTGACTTGAACTTCCTAATCACCTAACCCATGTACAACTACTTACAATACGTAAAACTGTATTTAAGCCATCAACCTGTCCAACCCTAAAATCCCTTCTCCATAGCTACCACCCAAGCAGATCTCTCCAGTAAGAAGACAACTCCTCTCTGCTCAGAAACTTAATAAATGTGCAGGGCAAAGCCCTTACTTCTGCTCCAGAGACAAAATTTGGAGCAAACTACGTTTAGCCAACAGAACAAACTCTAGCCTTTGTGCTTTAAATGTATTCTGAAAGATGTCCTTTTTAACTGCTGGCTCCTACTCTTGATCCACTCCATGCTGAACCCCCTACCATATTTTTCCCTTTCTCTTCCTCATATACCCTTTTATTCTCCATGTCTACTCTTTCGTTCACATCACAACTCCCCCACACACACACACTCACACACACTATCAGATTTGTCTCAAAGCTGTACTACGTTCTCCTGTTTCCTGCATGTGTAATAACACGTTGGTACTTTTACCACATTTCTGTCTACTTTTAATTTACTGCACATCCCTAGTTTTCTTTATATACAGAGAGACACGCATCTGTCTTAACCTTTCTTATCCATCTCCATTATTTCAGAATCCCCATTCATATAGAAAATGTTTTTAGCTGTATAATATTTGTAAACCAAATGCTTTATTACTGCAAAATGTTGTATCATGTTGAAATGAGTTTGTGTTGTAGTGTGTCTGTTGTAATAATTTTGTAATGTGTAATATTTGTAGAATGCTTTTGTGCTTTAACCTGGAGCTTTTCTTCCCGGACCTCCTCTGAAAATGGGAATCCTGGTGGCCCAGTCGAAACAATAATTAAATGAAGGCAAGTCCTGCCAGCTTGAGACTGCTCTATAGAACTGGGTTCTGTAAATTCTATAACGTCTAGAAAGAAGATTCTTAAATTTGTCCTGTCTGAAAAGGTTATTTTCTCTGCCACAGTGCTGCACTCTCTAGTTAAAATATTTCACTAAAAAGCTTTTCATTATGGGGAGACTGTTGTTTACAGGGAAAGTATTAAAATTCTGTCAGTGATTGAAATAGTGTGTGCTACTCCAAAAGATTATACTACACAGTTTCTTTTAGTTCATAGCAGGTCAGACACATGCATGTGTATGTCTCTTTGCTGTTGAGTTTGCAATGGTCTTGATTGTGATGGATTTGATGAAGCAGTACTGTGCATTCAAGGCTCAACCATGCAATGATCAACTTGAAAATCCACCTCAAGCACTAAAAACTATCCCTACTGCATCAGTCAGAAGCTCCTTAAATTGAAGCTAACTAGTCTAGCAGGTAATAACCTGCCAACATAATACATCAACATAGCAGATGAGGCCTTAACATTTCTAGTTTCTGTCCTTATAAATTGTTGTTCTTCTTATTTCGGCTTTTCCCGGTTATGGGTCGCCACAGCGGAACTCCGGTCAGCTAATGATTGGCAGTAGATTTTTACAGTGCCGATGTGCCAGCTCGATGCCCAACCTTCAACGAAGACACGCCCATTCACGCATGTCTTTCGAAGGCCACTCTACCGCGGGTAGGACATGCAAACTCCACACAGAAGGCGCTCCAGCCGAGAATCGAACGGGAGAACCTCTTGCTGTGAGGCGACAACGCTATTGCTGCACCACCGCGGATTCTGTCCTTATAAATCATTACCATGTCATATGTTTCTGAAATGTGGCAACTATCACACATTGTACCACTGCATAAGGAAGGTGACTCTACTGAACCAGACAACCACTAAACCATAGCTATACTTCTGTCTCAAACATCCTAGAGCGTTGCAAGCACACTAAATCCTCAGTATCTATTCTTGCTCTTTAATAATCTCCTCTCACCCATGTAACATGGTCTCTGTGCCCTCACTCACAGCACTATTACTGATGTGATCTAATTTCTAGACCAAGTCAACCACATGATCCATATCATAATGCTGGCAGGGTCTATATCATCTGGTCACAAGCTAATAATAGCGAATGACCACAACTTTGAAAACACTGGAACTCGAAGTTGCAGT